>NC_080714.1:20194258-20329258 GCF_019097595.1 Hemibagrus wyckioides | reverse complement strand
AAAAAAAATCTCAAGCTAGTGACACAAATTTGCTAGGTTCCTTGTTATAGCTTTATTTATGACCAAGATTTCTCAGCTTTGCTTAAATTATGACTAAAAATAGCCATGAATTGTGGGTTGTCTGTTACCGTATTTTGTCCACAAGAGGGTAGCAAATCACTGGCCATGCACGTCCTGACACTGTAAACACTAGTTGCTGGTAATTTGTTGTAAAGGTTATGTTCAAAGCGCACTCTTTTTAAGGAATAGCCCTTCTGTCAGCTTTTTGAGCCTTGATTACATTAGTGATTGCCTTGTTTCTTACCCAGGCTATTAATTTCTCAATTCTGAGTATTTTTTACTGATAATTGTGTTGTATGGATCTTTTGAGGTTTATTCACTTTATTAGTCAAAGTGTACTTGTGTAAGTTAGGTGTGGGTTATTGAGAGCACCTTTTACTCACATTTATTAATTTTCCAAATTATTTTGCTGAAAGGGATTAAGTCAACAACAGTGGCTCTCTGTTTCTCTCAAAACCTCATCACTAGCATTGAGGCCTGTTTCACTGCCAGTATTCTCACTGCAGTGCTTTCTTAAGCTTCATATATATTATTGTGCCGACTGTTCCAGTAAACTAAACATTGTTTTTCATTTATTATTTTTTATTAATGACCGGTAAGTAAAGCGTATAGTAGAACTTGATGTGAACATCGTATGAATTTGAGCTAAAAATTGTAGGAATTAGTGTTATCTGTTTTATGTGTTGAGAAAGCATCACTGTAGCATATCAAATTTATATTATTGTGCTCATTTTGTTTCTATACAAAAGAAAGTCTTGGCTTGTGATCACTGACCTTTCTAGTCTCATATACAGCTTAGTGCTGATCTGTGATCAGAATTCACTGTCCTCCATGCCAGCTTGTCAGACTGACCAGGAGAAAGTGGCATCATTCAGCAAAACTAACACTAAAAGTGAATATTTGTGAGGTTGAGCAGGTTCTAGGGAGCTTGAGTTTGTAGAATCCCTAGCCAGTGTGTAATCACAGCAATTTTAAGTCTGTAATTGACGTGTGGTGTGTGTGGAAAAGAGGAATGGTAGATGTGTTTACACCTCTATACCCCACACCCAGAACACGACATAAACAAACATCTGACTACACAGTTGTAGTCCATCATTAGCATATTGCACACATACAATATGTCCTTTTTAAAGAATCGCAATGGCTTCATTGAAAGCAGGATTTCAATGTATGCTGCATGTTGGTGTGTGTAGTGATTTATAAGGAATTAGCACATACTATAAGGGTGGGTAGGTAGGTAGGTCGGTTGCTTAAGAAAAACTAAATAAAATGAGCTGAGTATCCTAAACCCAGAAATCTATCTTGACTTTTCAGCAACTGGACAAGGTTAGCCTTGTCATACATCATTTAAGTGTGTGTGTTTTCACAAGATTGCGTGAGAGGGACATGCCAACAGCTGTGGAGGTTGAGTAGGTGCACAGAAAAGAACGTAATAGTATGATGTTCTGGCAGCAGGGAAATGTGTAAATGGTTTCATGAACAGCTGTAAAGGTATAAAGTATGACCTTTAATGTGTTCACATGCTGAAAGAATAGAATCAGGACAGATTTCTGCCCAAAGGTAATTGAATTCTATGTGACCTCTCCTACACCCACACCTGTTTACCCTGCGGGCTGGTTTTGCTTTTGAGGTGTGTGTGTGCACGTAAGAGTGCGTGAGTTTGTACCCTGTTATTAGAGTCTACATTAATAGTCAGTGCATTGATCATCATGTATGACTGATACTGCTGTGTGTCTGCATCTGGAGCAGGAATCCACATCTGTGTCTTTCTCACCATACGTGATTCAGAGATTTAGCGCTATTTAGAAAGCTATTTATTTTTAAATAAAGTTTTACTGTGTTTTTTTTTTTTTTTTTAATAAGGTTTTGCTGTACCTCTAGCTTATGCTGCTCCTTCTGTCTTCAACTTCCTGCTGCATTACACACATCATCTGTCAGTAGAACAGTTTTTACTTGACAGATTAATTTGAATGTATGGATGGGGTTCAATCTTTTCAGACTCAGGGACATGCAGCACCTAGAAAGATGTTATATAACTTTCTTCCTAGTACAACACCAAATCTCTTAACAGTTTAAAAATATTACATGCTCTGCATTAATGTGCTATTATTATTATTATTATTATTTTTAATCTTATCTCTTATATGTGTTTTTTTTTACATTACAGGCATCACTATTGAGATTAGTCATCTAGGTTTCTGTGCAAATAAAACATGGGTCTGCCAGCACACTGGTATTTTTCTTGTCCAGTGGGCTGACTATTAAATTTTGTGTCCTACCTTTTTTCTTGATAAATGACCATAGGTTTTGGTCAGAGAAGTCATCCCATGTTATATGTGGATCAGCTTTCTGAGAGTGCTTTGTGTCAATTTTAGCACACATTCTTTGAGATGAACCCAGGCTTTGCCAACATTTGTTCCATTTTAGTTTATGTTGTTCACTGGTTTATAGGCGAAATAGCTCTGCTGATGCATTTAG
This sequence comes from Hemibagrus wyckioides, assembly GCF_019097595.1. Classification (NCBI taxonomy): domain Eukaryota; kingdom Metazoa; phylum Chordata; class Actinopteri; order Siluriformes; family Bagridae; genus Hemibagrus; species Hemibagrus wyckioides. The sequence goes on along the minus strand of NC_080714.1, from coordinate 20,326,720 downwards.
TTAATGGAGGTGTATTATAGTAATGTTTGATTGGCCTCTTGGTTCTCATCTAGGAAATGTGAGCACTTGTGCTGACATGGCTTCTGGGAGAAAACCTGACCTGTCAGTTTTAAGCCAATAGCCTCTAGGCTCCCCAGTCATGGCCATGCTGGAGGGAGGGAAATTCATAGTCTTCTTTGAATTAAGATTTACTACACAGGATACTTGGGCAGATGCTAAGCATGAAGAAGTTAACTTGCTTTAAAGAAAGAGAAATTGTGTTTCAGGGAGTACAGTTCTTACTGTATGATCAGATACATGGCATTACAGCGCTGCTGTTTGAGAACACACTGCAGCATATTGTATAATCACAGATTGAGGTCAGTGGAAAAGAATACTATTGCTCAAGTATTTGTTATGTAGAAAAACTACAACATTGAATATTAGCAAATTATGTCAGTGTTAACGTTTTCTTTTTTATTTTCCACTGAGATAACGAGTATAGTAGCTATTAGGTGGGCTTGTGTTGTTATTGTATTATATATTGTTATAGGGATGTGGGATTAGGGTGGTATGGGGACAGAATTGTACTGCGTCAGCTATATGTGGTTGAAATGACAATTAAAGCTTCTTGACTTGACTTGATTCATGCAACATTTTGTATTAAAAAATTATTTCATACAACTTTTGCATAGAAGACTTTAATGAAGAATGATTAGATTCTCAATATTGACATAAATTGATTTGTCCAAAAGAAGCTCTTTGGCCATTCTAGAAAATAATTAGAGCAAAAAAAACCAAACAAACACATGTACATATTAAAGCTTGGACATTCACAAAATGTGAACAGATTTCAAACATGTTCAATATAAACATTACCTAGTTCTGAGTGAATATTTGACTTGATATACAACATTATTTCATTTGATCAGTTAATCCTAACTGTGCTGTGTACATAATTGTGCATGTTAACAGGGACAGTGTGCTCTTATGTTTGCCATACATGAGTTTCTAAGAAAAGAAGAACATACAGTACATGGAACATCGTCAATAGAAGTGCATTTACAGAACATCAACATATTTATATGTTACAAACATTTTATCATTTATTGTACAGTTACAGTTCTGTATGTAAACATTTTTGGTTTCTTATGAAAGATTTTTAGATGCTTATTTTTCTGGGTATTCAGCATTTGATTTTGAATGACAACTGGACAGTCCTACCTTAAAAGTAATCTAAACAGGCAGACAATCAATGAGCAGACTGACATTAGTTAATTTGACTCATCAGGAATAGACAGCTTGTTTTTCCTCAACATGACATTAACAAAAAAGTCTTGATGTGCTCACTTTATTTAAACAAGTTTGAGAGCACTGCATATATTATTCTTACTTGAAAGCACAATATGTGGTGTATATGAATGATTCAATGTTAAAGGAATGTATAATAATGGTAATTACATGCCTTGGGAACCTAAAGTTTTTCTGAAGAACAAATGGGTACCTTTGCTTTCAGAACAACAAGGTTGATAACAAGAAAGAGAGAGTTAAACAAACCCCCACTCTTTTACACACTGGGTATGTGTTCATGATTGAATACCTTACAAGGTCCTGAGTACTGTCTTAATTTTGCTTTTTATAACTTGCTGTAATTCCACACTTATATGTTAAACAAGTCCTCTTTTTTTAAAACATGATTATCAGTGCTTATATGAATAGCTTAAACCCATACTGCAGAGCTGTAATCAAATACTGGCCCTTTTGAACTTTTGATCTCCATATTGTCTGGTTTGCTTTTTCCTCTCAATCCTCCAGCTCTTGTCCAAAAGGGTCTGTAGACACTATCTTTAGGTTTGGACGCTTTATTCTTCTTCTTGGCTCTTTTAAAGAGGGTTTCCTCCTCATCTTCTGTGTGTAACCATCCTGGTCTTTCCTTTAGACGTTTTTCCCGGTCAGGCCGAATACTGCGCAAGACCTTTTTGAAAATGCTGGTGGTTAGAGATAGTCGTCTACAGAATTCCTGAGAGCAGCTGAGTCGTAGTGGATGCTGAGATGCTTCAGCAATCTTTCCTGTGCTGTCTGCCTCACCAGATATACGGCTCTCCAGTTCGGGCAGGTCCAGCCAGTTACCCACTAAATCAGCAAAGACATTGTCTCCTAGCACTAATGGCTGCCTGTTTCGGCTTTGACTCATCAGAGAGGATGTCCAGTCGCTGGAGTCTTCTGTGTCGAATTGAGAAAAATCACTGTCAATAGAAGGGCCTTCCCGTGAAAGTGTGTTCATTAATCCTTGGAGTTCAGCTATTGTGGCTGAATGGAATGAGGGTTGATGCTCCACTGAAGGGGATCTTGAGGTTGAATGGCTTGCAGTGTTGCTTGAAGGGACACTGTCTCGAGAATCACACGAAGAGAAACTGTCATCCTCAGAGCTGGTGAAAGAAGCAGAGTTGCACAGACTTCCTCTATGGTGGGTTCCTCTAGGTTCCTGCCTTCTTGGTATATGGTGTGGAACCAGTTTCTCAAATGGTGTGCTGGTGAGGAATGTAGAGCGTTCCATTTCTAGGTCAGGCAGACTTGATTCTTCGGCAAAGATATGCTTTTTTGGCTGCTCTGAAATATGATCCAGATGATGTTTGAATGCAGTATTTGAGGTTGTGGGTCTGTGAGGAGAGTGTTGATAAAGCTGACTGGTCTTGCAGGAGATCTGAAGTTGTTCCAGAGCAGTCTGAACCTTAAGAAGTTTCAGCTCCTGCAAAGCTCCCATCATAGAGTTCATCTGAGTCTGGAGACCATCGCCTGTCTCCCGGATGGAGATCTAAAAGAGAAAGATTCTTTAATGTACCCATCAGGTTTTTATCAGAGATCATGTTCAAAGGAGAACCAACATCTAAGTTTGTGTCATTAAAGACATGACATCATTCGGTGTCTTCAGACATAAAATGTACCACCTAATATGTCTGAATATTTTAGCAGAATTCTGTGGTTGGCGGTGATCTACCATTCCAGAGTCTCAGATTTCCCCTCAGGGATCTGATTTAGGAGGAGAACAAAAGAGCTGAGTCCCGACTTTTGGTTTGAACTGGCAATGCTCTTATCTACGTGTAATGTCATGCCAAGAATAAGGGGAAAATAACACCTGGGGAAAAAACGTAGCAAAGCTGTTTTTCATACCTGAAACCTGTCAGCATTTTGACTCAATCTCTTTCTATTCTGTATTCAACTTTGATATTTTTAGTACTGTTCCTTCTTCTATGTCTCTCACAACCTGTTATTTTGTAACTATATCTCCTCATGGCTAGCGATCAAGGTGAGACTCAAAGTCCCTTCACCATAAAAGTATCAAATTGTGTATGTCTGTGTATTCAGTCATCATCTTAAGCTAGTAGCAACAAAAAATGGCTTTAACGCAAAACCTTCATATTCATCAGATTCAATGAGCTGTATATATGTTCAGTGCTGCCTGTAAAAGGTCTCTGCATCTCTTGGATTACAGATCAATAGCTGTTATCAGCTTCTGGATAGGAAGCGATGCACTCCTGATACAGTAACCTCAGTTAGAGGACAAAAATTTGAAATTCTTTCAAAAGATTCTTTTAATATGTTGTCATCTAAATGAATACACACCTACTTAGAAGCTTACAAAGTTTAAAATGGCAAAGTATTAAAGAATATATGTTTTTCTATTAGTTATTAGTTAGCACAGAAAGCTAAATACTCAGATTGCAAGAAGCAACAGCAAAAATAATTATATCAAAGAGCTTATATGCACCATTAAAATTAAGTTGCCTGTAAACCTGTTATCTATGAAGATGATTTCAGCAATATCTCTGCTTTTCTGCATTGCTTTGCCATAGTTATGTAACCCATTAGTTCAAAAATAAGCACTATCACCTTACCATACTCCAGTATGCTCTCTCTCCTTTATGCCTCTCTTCCTCTCCCTTTCTCTCCTTCTCTTTCTTTCTAGTGTGTATCTGTCTGTTAGCCAATCAGGGGGCTGTCCAATTCATGCGTCACATTGATTTTTTTCCCAGGAATAAACGAGAGGGCACAGTGGGGGCTGTAGTTTTAAAGAGGAAATGGCTATATGAATCAAACCTGACTACTTTTATGGGTGAGACATGTCTCATAGTAAATTTCTCATAATCGGTGGACTTATGTAAGAGGAAGTGCATTTGTCATTTTGTCTGTGTGTGTAACCATGGAGAGCTTCATCACAGGTCTTTAATTACGTACATATCTTAAAAGCATTTGAAGCGATTGTAATAGAATGATTAATTGAAGATGAACATGTGTGTGTGTGTGTGTGAAATAGAAAACTACTCATTATAACTGTGGATCACACTTGTCAGAGCTGGGGATTATGATCCCATTCATGTTACTGGGGATTTATGAAGATAAAATACCTTCAACCAGTTTAAACATGCCACACACACATCACACATAACACACTACAGTAATATCAGGGTTACCTTCAGTAGTGTATATACTTCTGTGTACACTATATAATATTAACCCGCTTTAGCAAATAGAGGCTATACTTATCTTTTAGAAGATTTTCCTTATTTAAATACTTTCCCCCTTAGTGATCAGGAAGTATAAAATAATCTTCCTATTAAATTAGTTCCTCATCTTTTGAATATTTAGAGAAAATATCTCCAGTTGAGAAAGTTACTGATGAGAGTTTAAATGAGAGATCTGAGATGTGCTCATTCACAGTAACTCGCTTTCACATGTATTTCTTACAGACTGTACGAAGCCATGTTTTATTTTGAGCAGCTCATTAAATATAAATGGGGGCATGTTGTAAAGTGCTTTTAGAGGTCATGTGGGGAAACTGACTCTGAAGTCATACAAGAAGAGGGTCTGTTGTCAGTGTCGACTAACACTATGACCTCATAATCATTTAGACATCAATAATGTCTGTGACACAAGTGATGTTGAGAAAGGATTCTTTGTGTGGAAATGTCAAAAGTCCACAGAGACATCATTCATATGGAATGAAAAAAAAAAAAAATTACAGGGCCAGTACAATATTCATACTGCAGCTGAGTTCGTCTTTAATGTCTTTAATCAGAATGTTGTAAAAGAACAGATCAGCTGGTAATTTGACACCCGTCTTAGTTTTCTGAAACTGCTGCTATTTCATCACCCTGGCCTCCTGTGCTCTCCTTCAGGATGAGCCCAGACACATTGGAGGATTTGGCTTACGTCACCGTAACAACTCATTCATGACGGATGTGGTTGTGAGTAACATCCCTAAGGCAATCTCAGATCTACTAGTCAGCACCATGCACGCACACACACGAACACACTGTGGGAGCGTGTCTTCTTTTCTCACTTGTCAAGAGCTGCATGTGACACGTACAGTGAATGCACAGATCATCAATACAGCATGTTTATCATCACAAACCCCCTCAGTGAGTTGATAAATCAGCAAACCTATTGATCGCTTGTTAATGATCTTTATTATACCTCTGGGAAGGATAAGTGCAATTACCTCACTTATAAACAGAGGAATGAAAAGGAGGTATTCATTCATAAGGTGCAGGAATACTGAATAAAAGCAGTAGTAAAAAATGTGGATGGCAGTTTTACTCAATGCCCTGATTGTTTGACTGTGAATGCCATGTTATATTTGCAAACAGCAGGTTTTTAAGCTAAGATTTGAGTTTTTTTCCTTTACATGGCATGGGAGAGAGGGAGAGAATTTTTTTTTAGCAAACAAGCATGCTCAGTTTTTGCATGTCAAGAGTCTTGAGTTCTAAAAATGTTGTGTGTGTGTACACAAAATTTACTGCAACTTTATATGATTACGTTGTATAACTGGATATTGTGTGAACACATAAATGCTGTTTTAATTCAGTTGAAATGTCTACTTATGTGTTTGAGAGCTCCTTCTTCTACTTGGCTCTACACTTGGGACTGTTTAGAGGTCACAGACTGTGCTGAGACACATTCATCAGCCCTGTAGGCAAAAGGGAGTGCAGATATAAAGCCCGGATAATGACAGCTTGTATTGAAGAACTTTCTAAAGGCTCTGACATCATTAGTAAATTACAGATGGCTTAATGTCTTAATCAATAGTAAGTTACAGAAATTTGCTTTCACTCACATACTATCTATATTGTCATCTATAGTATTCGTTTTAGTGTAATTATACACCATTAAATGAATTCTACAGTGCAGTACAAGGAACATCAATGGTTTAGTGTATTGTGTTAGAGCTGTAATTTTTGAAGATCCCTTGAGGAAAGTCATCTGCAATAACAGGGAACTTTCACATGACAAAATGACAAATCATAGCCTTACTGGTAAACTAGTGTACATACTATACATTGCTGTCTTGGCCAATTCCAGTACCTAGGCCTACTGAGTGTAGCAGTCCTGGTAAATTTCAGTACACACTAAACATAGACATATTGGTGGATTTCAGCCTATACTGATAATAAATATACTGGCAAACTCCAGTACATACTGAACATAGAAATATTAGTGAATTCCAGATCTTACTGAGCATAGCTATGTAAATTCATCTACAAATGTATTAAACCTAGGTTTTTTTGGTACATCTTATAACATACTGAGCATAATTCATTTATTCTTCTTTGTGATGGATCCAGAGTGTACCCTGAGGACACACTTTGGATGGGATGGCAGTCTGCAGGGCCCCATGCACACACACACACACACACTCGCACACACAAACAGAAGCAATTTACTGTAGGTAATCCATCTACCAGGAGGTGGGAGGAAATGTGGAGGAACCCCAAGTGTACACAGGGATTTTGTAACTCAAGCTCAGGATTGAATCTGTGAGAGGCAACACTACCAGCTGTGCTGAATTTTCTTTTATCACGTTATATTTGTAAAATGATCTGACAGTCAAATTGGAGAGCTGACATAGTACATTGAACTAATAAATAAATCTCCCAAATAGGTAAATTCTAATATTATGTCAATTTCTTTGTTTATACACTATTCAGCACTGCATTCTCGCATTGTTGTTTTTGAGCCTTTTTAAACCCTGGCGCCTGGAGAGGCAGCCATATCAGGGCTTTAAGGCTAACTCTTGTTTAGGGAAGCTCTGGGCCACAAAGCCAGCCTTTGTTTCACTCCATACTCCAGGCCTGCGTAATGAACCACTACTCCCCCACAATCAAATCCTCATACTCAGATTGCATAAGCTTACTTAACTTTACATGTAACAGATTGATTTAGCAGAATTATTGATTAGTTTACTACCTGTATCATGTGTCAAAGCTTTTGGGGGTATTTAAAAACTACTCCATTACAGGTCTTTAATAGAAATAATAGTTATTATGAACAAAGTCAGCAATAATACGAACTGGGAACAGTTGCATCAAAACTGTGTAACCCAAAGGGACCTGGGACAGACGAGCAGGTAAATAGGCGAGACAGAACAAGCCAATCAGCAGAAGGAAGGTATAACAATAAGCCAATCAGCTTCGCTTATTTCAAATCACCGTTTCCAGCCACATGACTGTCACTGGCTTCCAAAAACGCGTAAACGCCATTATTTCATACAATATGTAAGACACTTAGTCAATACAAGGAGTAGGAATGGATTTGAGCCCAAAGTTGTAGACACTTTTCAGAGTACAATCAAATCTGGATTAAAAAAAAAATGCAGAACCAAATTAACATGTCCAAAAAGTGGTCTTTTAAAATGAGCAAAGTGAATAGTACTAAAAAATAATAATGAAATGGAATACTTACCAGTTCCTTATTTAAACGTTTCAGACACTTGTCCATATCTTTGCGCTCTGGTACACGCTCCATCATGCAAACGAGCTATTTAATATTTATTAAGGTGTGTATTAAACTTACACACACTGTCTTGTTTAGACTGTCTAACTGGAATTAGAAAAGTCCAGCTGAAGTAATATACGTAGCAATGAAAGCCTCTGTGTCGTTACTGTATGTGCGCCTTCTTCTGCGTCTTCTAGCTCTTTTTTCAGCACCACGAAGCTGTAAAGTGAAAGCACGAGCTCAGGAGACTTACTCCACGCGCACCCACTTCCACACACACTTTAATTTTCCAGATCTCTCACATCACTGCGTGCTAAATCAACTAAACCAACCCAACACTCCTCTCACTTAAGCCTGTGATGAATAAAGTGTGAAAGGTCCTTGCCGCTCAGTGGGACTCCGGCGCAATGCGCGTCTGTGGGAAAGTGCAGCAGTGGGATTTGTCTCCACGTGTGGCGCGTTCAAACTCCGTTTCAAATCTCCAGGACACACCTAACTAACAAGGGGGGTTTAACTAATGGTTCTCCGAGTACAGAATCAAACGAGCTTTAAGGTCAGTAATCTAGTCAATAGCGGATCAATGGACGCTTCAGCAGGGGTTCATGCATAAGAATGGGACTGTCTCTATTGTTTACGCACAGAGACAGTGAATGTACCTCTGAGATCCAGCTCTGATTGGATCACCAATCTGAGAGAGAAAATGTTCTCAACTGATGTTTACCTCATGTTCATGCTTTACATTAAAGTATGAAATCTTAATTAGGACAAATTAAACTCCTAAAATAGTCCCATGATCCTATTAGTTTTATTTGGACACATAGTATTAGAAGATATAGTATTTTTGTTGTTGTTTTGTTTTGTTTTTTTTAGTTTTCCCCCCCAATTGTATCTCATTTAATCACCAATTTATGTCTATTCATCATTGCTTATATGATAACGTTCTGATACCTTAATCAATGTGCATGAGCAGGCTACGGTGTACTATGGAAGTAGCATGTATTCAGATCTTAGAGAAATTATACACAGAAGATTCATTTAGCATAATTTTCTCCAAAGCATAGAATGTTCCCCTAAAGTTAGCATTTGATTTGGGATGGGAACCAATATTCCCAATAGTGATCTTTTATGATATTATAGCAGTTACATTATAACAAGTATGCAAATAGCTATTATTTTTGGAACTAGTTTCTATTTTTGGGAAGCATTATAAGCTGTGCTGAAACAACAACAAAAATAACAAATATGAACACACACACACACAGACAGACACACACACAAACATTTTTGTCTCAGTATGAATGGGGACAACGCAAAGAAAAGTTTCCTAGTAAAATTACAAATAAAACCAAACCAAATGCAAACCTTTCAAGAATGTTCTGGGAACTGAACATTGCTAGCTGGGACACATAGTCAAAAACATTATCACCGTATTTTGGATTAGGCTGATGAAATGTGCCAATATTCTTAAATGATTTTATAAAAAGGCAATACAACCTTTTGAAACCTGTCATAGTTAGCGCCATGTCATCTGGACCAAAACAAGGCCCACTCAGCTCTTGGGTAAAACACAGTACAGTACGAACGTACACGTGTATACAAAATGCTTGAGTTTGGCGGCATCTTCTGGACATAAGTATGTACTGCATGCGAACTTCCTTTTTTGTCCACTATACGGCACAATAGTCTCTAATAGTAACTATATATTCACCCACGAGTAAGTGAAATAAGGCAGCAGTCAAGTGTGAAGTATGGCGGCGTGTGTGAGGAAAGCTGCTCATGAGATTGATGTCAGAACGCGAACAGATGATGTCCTTTCGTCCCGTGGAGTGGACTTCAGCTCCTTACTACTTTCTAAACCGGTTCTGGAGGGTTTAGCGGCCTCTGGCTTTCAGAGACCTTCACCAATCCAGCTGAAGGCAATTCCATTGGGGCGATGTGGACTGGGTATGAAAACCTAATAGCATCAGTTACACCTAGAAACAAATAAACACACACACACACAAAACACACAAAACCCATAACATTTCTAAATAATTGTGTTTCCTATTTAGGTGCAAAGTTCGTGCAGTATCAGCTAGTTCAGGATCTCAAACTTTTTTCCAGTCAGCTTTTAGCTGTTAAACATCCTTAGATTTATCAATATTTTTTTTTAAATAATTAGTTGATGTTTTATTCATATGTGCATAATAAATATAATGTCTGTTTAATTATTACAGCCAGCCTTTTTCAGACAGAGTTGTTCCAGTTTATGATTTAAACACCTACATGTTTTTAGTAAGCTTGGAATAAGGTTCATGACAAGTAGGATGTTAACTGTAAGAACCCATTAAATATAATGTTAACATTACTGGGTTAAGATAAAGTAGTTTAAAGAAACGAACAAACCCACAAAAGTGTTTACAAATGTTTACCTGAATAGTGATTTCAGCTACTGGCTTCTCGGGTGATTAACCAGATATATGAATCATTATGTACATCTGTATTTTCTTAGGTCATTGTTTAAGTGTGTCCTCTTTCTGTCCTCTGCCTGTTTTCTACTTAACAAATTCAGATTTCAGCATTTACTTTTACATTTCTGGCCTTTGGCAGATGCTCTTATCCAGAGTGATGTCCAAGAGTGCTTTGAAGTCTCTATCGATGAATACATTAACACTGGTTCAATAGGTCACAAACTTGGGATACCATCACCCTAAAAACTGAATACATAAAACAAACAGGGAAAAATAAGAGCTAGTTTAAGTGTTTCAGGAAGAGGCAGGTCTTCATCCGTCATTTGAAGACAGTCAGTGACTCGGCTGTACGGACATCTAGGGCAAGTCCATTCCACCACCTCGGTGCCAGAACAGAGAAGAGTCTAGATATATAACTACCTTGTACCCTGGGAGATGGTGGGACCAGTCGAGCAGTGCTAGTGGATCTGAGGGAGCGAGGTGCAGTGCGATGAGTAATAAGAGCTTCAGTGGAGTAATAAGATAGGCTTGACATCAGTAACATTGTTAAACCCATCTTTTCTTTCTTTCTTTCTTTCTTTCTTTCTTTCTTTCTTTCTTTCTTTCTTTCTTTCTTTCTTTCTCTCTCTCTCTCTCTCTCTCTCTCTCTCTCTCTCTCACTCTCTCTCACTCTCTGTCTCTGTCTTTCTTAAAGATCTTATCATTCAGGCAAAATCTGGCACAGGAAAGACTTGTGTGTTCTCCACCATTGCCCTGGACTCCCTGTTACTGGAAAATGCTGCCACTCAGGTAATGTCATTATTTAATATTTTAAAATTTTATTTATCTGATTTAAGCATTTATTCTAAACGCTTCCTATTTTGTGCATTTGATAATTAGACGTGCTTTCTAAAGTGGTGTAATTGTGATTGTGGATTTTGTCACACATGGGCAAAATGCATTTGAAATTTAGGCACAAATCCATTTTTAACACCTCATAAATCTGAACTTTGAGTTCTTTCTGACATTTCTACATGCAATAAAGAATATATATATACACACAGACACATATGTATGTATATACATATATATTCATTAAAACAAATTTTAGCAGGCCATAAATCATGTGTGGAGCTTTTTTCGGACGTTGAATTTATAGTAATAATCCCTGAATATTTTTAAAAAATGACTCGTCATTAACAGCCTTTATATCTCAGAAACTAATGCAGATACACGCACAGAATTTTCAGTACTATTTAATGGGGACCGGAAAGTTATTTTGAGAAAGTAAAAGCAAATCGGAGATTGTCAGTCAGGAATTTTTATTTTTTATTTTTTTTTTATTTGTTGTCGAGTTACCCTAACTTCTTACCTCTTTACGCCCCAGGTTCTTGTTTTGGCTCCAACCAGAGAGATTGCTGTGCAGATCCACTCAGTAGTGATGGCGATAGGCAGTGCCATGGAGGGGCTGGAGTGCCACGTGTTTATTGGTGGACGACCTGTGAGTCAGGACAAACTCCACCTGAAGAAATGTCACATTGCTATCGGATCACCAGGTTTGTGTGTGGATAAAGCCAACAGCTTATATTTAGCAGAATGTAAGCTGTCAACTAGAGATCTGTCCTCTCTGTTTAAAGGTTAAAACAAAAGCACTAGAAGATTACAGTTTTTGCCCTTGGCTTTCCAAAACATTAGTTTTGACCTCTGAACCTTCTGGAAACCTTTGCAGAACTACAGAGCCCCGAGAACTCTTGTTAAACCAGGAGCAGAGATCCAGATCCAGCTTGCATTGAAGTTTATTAGCTAATGACTGTGTACATTAAGATATATAGACATTGTAGTAATTTACACTAGTAAATTAGACTGAATAACCTGCATTGTATGTGTGTGTAGAGCGGCGTTTTAAGTAAAGAGCTGATGTTCTTTTCAGGTCGTATAAAGCAACTGGTCGAGATTGGAGCTCTGATGACAGCGAGTATCCGTCTGTTTGTTCTGGACGAAGCGGATAAACTGCTGGAGGAGGGTAGTTTCCAAGAGCAGATCAAGTGAGAAACTTATTTCTGTTGCATTTACTTCGTGTGTTTGTCATATTTAATGTTTGTCTTTACATCAGGCTGAGAACTGTGCAAATTCAATACCTCAATGTTTCAGCTGGATCTTCTCCTCTCTGCCGGTGAATAAGCAAATGTTGGCACTCTCAGCAACTTACCCAGAATCCTTAGCTCAGCATCTGTGCAGGTACATGAGAGAGCCGACATTTGTGCGACTGAACCCCACTGATCCCGGACTCCTCGGTGAGCCTGTATCTCCATTCTTCTTCTTTTTTTTTTTTTTAATGGCCACAAACAAAACAAACCATGACTCTTGGATGTGTTTCTCACTCACGCCTTCTCATGCAGGTCTGAAGCAGTTCTATAAGATGGTGCACTCTCATGCTCTGCCTCATAAGATCTTTGAGGAAAAAGTGCAGAATCTACTAGAGCTGTTCAGTAAAGTTCCCTTTAACCAGGCATTGGTCTTCTCCAATCTGCATACAAGGTTTGTGCTGTTCGTTGTATTCATATCACAATTCTACAGATAGAGATTTCTGATTGTTTAATTTAGAAAATTGTACTCCTCTTATTCGAGATGAGCTGAATTGAATGTTCTGTTATATGCTGTGTATGCAACTTGCTAGTGAGACTGACATAGCAGCCTCGTGACCAGCTGAAGTACACGCTGAAAACATTCTCACACGTGCCTATAGTTATAGCTTGTGTCTTTTTTTTTTTTTTTAAGAGTCGCCCTTATGCAGCTTTATTTATGTACCTTATGTGAACGTATGAGAGGAAAAATATCCAGTGAAGCTTCATTCAACTCAAATGTTATTTCAGGGAAACAATATAATAATGTTGAGATTAGTCAAATTGGCCAGCGATAGTTCCAAAAGCATATTTATTTGCAAGTCAACTCTACTGATTTGAAGTGGCTCTGTTTTTCTGTAGGGCGCAGCACTTGGCTGATGTGTTGTCCTCCAAAGGCCTGCCTGCAGTCTGCATCTCGGGTGAGGCTTTCAGTTAAACAGCACTCAACTGTTTGCTTCAGTTTGTTCACAAGCAGTTTGTCTGCAGGCAAATGGCCGATTTAAAGGTACTTTTGTGTGTGTGTTTGCAGGCAGTCTGAGTCAGGAGCAGAGGCTAGAGGCAATGTCCAAGCTAAAACAGTACCAATGTCGAGTTCTTATCTCCACTGATTTGGTAAGATCAGAAATACCAGTATGTGCATACAAACTCGCATGCGACACTGAGAGTGAACCTCTTTCTTTCTTTTGTAGACTTCACGGGGTATAGATGCAGAGAAAGTGAATTTGGTGATTAATTTGGATGTGCCTCAGGACTGGGAGACGTACATGCACAGGATAGGTCGCGCCGGACGCTTTGGTCAGTCTCTGCTTCTGAACTGTGCTCTGCTTATGCAATTTACAGTCTACATCTGTTTTAGTACTAGACATCAGACTGCTTTTTTAAATTTCCTATGTTTCACTCAACTGTATCCCAGGTACAGTGTGTAAATTTGTATTTGTGAGCTTTCCTAAAGGTAAGGAATAAGGATCTGACAGTTGCTATACATTTTTCACCTTTAATAAAATTAAAGTGCATATAATTTTGATATATCTGAAGAATTAAGGGTGAAATTGCACTGCTGTTGTAGGTGATGTAAGTAATTGTAGCTGTAATTAAAAAATTATATGAACTACACAAAGTTTCCAGAGAAACAGGACATTTTGGACTGAAGTCACTTGTGTAAGCACTCTATTATGAGTAGCTTTTTGTGTAAGTTTTATGCCATGTTTTTTTTTAAATAGACTGCTGTAAAACATTTTCACATATATAATGTAAATAATCACATTTACAGGCATTGGTGGCTCAGTGGTGGGGTTTCTCACCTGCCATGTAGAAGGCCCGGGTTCAATTCCCAGCCAGTGCACAAACTTTGAAGCACAATAACAACATTTGCTTCTTGTGCCAGGAACTCTGGGGGTCGCGGTAACATACTGTTGTCATGGAGAAGAAGAGAACAAAATGATGGCCATTGCTCAGAAGTGCAGCCTGGCTCTTAGCCCATTACCAGGTAAATGCAGAAAAGGTGCTCAAATGTTAGCCTTTGCCTCCTTCCTTTTTAGAGACACTTTCACTCCTAAAATGGATTTCAATGCCGGATTTCTTTTCTAGCTAAGAAATCTGGAATTCTAAAAAAATTTCTACTGGAGCTTCTGTTCCAGCTTTTAAAACGGCTGCTTTCTTGCTGTTTTAAAAAACCCCAGCATGAGTGGTACAATTGTCTGAGTGTTTACCCAGATGATACCAATGCTATGTGTGACTAGTGGTACAAGATGAGAGTGTAATTTATAATTGACTCTCATTTCTGAAAATGTTATTTTCCTCTTTCCCCTGTGAATCAGAGCAATTTTCAGGTATCTGTTAAATCAAATTTATAGAATAGTGCAGGTGTCCCATGTCGAGTGGCTGACTTGACCTCAGGTACAATTAAGCTTTTACTCTTAAGGTGTCCATGATCCCCCCCCCCACTTTGTTGCTCAAGTGCATGGAGGTTAGAAATGGCAGAATTCATGATTCTGAGGTGAATTGAAGAAAACATTAGTTACATTGTGTTCTTAGGGAAGGTACTTAATCACATAAAGGGTGCATTAGACTGAAGTCTAGATCATTTTCAGTGTATTTTATTTGAAGTCGTGTTGTCTCTGCTCATTGTGTTTTCTGTGGTGTCCCTCAGATCCCATTCCAGCCGGGCTAATGGAAGAGTCCTGTGATTGGAACGTGATTGTTCAGCCTCCTTCAAAAAATGCCCTTGCTCTTTCCCTTGGATCCAGTGTAGAAAAGAGGAAGCCCAAATCTGAGCAGACAGTCTCTAAATCCCCTAAAGAGCCTCAGCACACACTTCCCACTAAACATCAGCCTGAGCATCACAGTCCAGCAAAGACCCAGAAATCCAGTAGTGAACGGAACAAGGGTAAAAATCCCATCACTGCCCCTGACCATTTACCAAGTGCTGAAAATCTAGAGCCTCGTCCAGCTCTTACAAGGAAGGAAATGCAGGAGGCCCTTCCCAAAATCCCTCCTCTGCCCTCTTTTAAACCCCAAGCAGTGAGGCCTGTGTCCTTCACTGATGCCATGGCTGACTTTGAGAACTTTATGACTGCTGGCCTGGGACGATCAGTCGAGATCATAAGACAGTATGGAACGCATGATGAAGTAAATGTCATGACTGATGAGCAACATAAAAACAATGCTGACAGTAGTGCTTTTAATAAATCTTATATTAAAGATAACGAGCAAGTCTTAATGGATAGAATTGCTCAATCTGAACAGCCACTGAGTTCAGTTTCTTATCCAGTTTCCTCTAGGGGCATGTCTGCCAGCTCTTCTTCTTCTTTAGACAGCGAGTCTGAGATGGAGACAGAACAGAAAACGGATGCTTCAGCATCCAGCTCTGTGTCCAGTGCCCCATACAAGAACTGTGCTCAGCAAAACATGGCAAAATCAACACACACAGCCAGTAAGGCAAAGCAGCTCATCAAACTCAAGCCGAGTCTGTCCAAACCTCAAATTAAGACTCATCATCCTAACAATTACGCTCAGGCTTTTCAGCACTGTAAGTCAAGGTCAGTGTCTGAGGAAAAGGGGTCTGGGAAGACAGCCAAGGTAAAAGAAGGGAGCTGGAGGACACCGAGAAAGTCTGAGGAGGAGAAGGAAGAGGACAATGAATCCTCTGAGGAAGAAGGGAATGAAGAGGACCATGACTATTGGAGGGCATGTCACCAAGCCTGGGAAGAATATTACAGCTCTTTGCATTCAGCCTATTACTACCACTCGCATTATAACTGGTTGGCAGCATATCGCATGAATGCTGTATACATGATGGAAATGATGAAACGCTGATCTAAGAACAGTAGATGTCTGACGTCAGGGGAGAGATGCCTGTTGAACCTGTTGTCAGATGTATAGCACATATAGGGGGTTTTGACTCTGAGGTGATGCACTAGTGCCTAAAAAGGCAGTGTTAAGACACTGTTGACAAGACTTAAGAGGAAACAGTTGAATCATACTATATAGTGTGTCATAGATCAATTAGCAATCCTTAATTTACATTGTATTTCTTGCATTGGCTAATAAATTTCTCCTAATTGAAATAACATGAATGGTTAATGATGGTTGCACTAAGGCAGTGGACATTACTTTGTCGGTTTGGGTTAGGTTTAAGGACAGTAACTGAATATCACTGTACACTAGGTTTTATTTCTACTTATTAGATTAGTAGTGTTCATTTTGCCAGAATACATCCATACTTGTCCAATTGCTAAGTGGCTAAGAGTGTACAAATATACTACCAAAATCACTCCTTATTCATGCGCACTCATGCAGATGTTCAGCACACATACACCCATACTCATTTACAGTGCCTTCCCATTTTTACAACAAAACATACAGAAGTCCTTTTTGCACTTCTCACTTAGCAATATGTGGCTTCACCTGTCCCACCTTACCTGACTGAGCTCCTGCAGCCATACACCACTGCTCAAACTCTTATGGTCACCAATACCGGTCTAAAGGGGGTGACTTGAATGCAACTGACATCAATGGGGGAAGATATTTAGAGCTATAAAATTTGTAGTGCCATTCCGCAGGACCTATGTGACTGTACTTTTATTTCTTTAAATTTGAGTGGACTTTCCACCACAGCACTTTTGCCCTTCTTCATATTGGATCCAGAGGCTAACCTGGAAACATGCCCTGGATGGGCTGGCAATTTGTCACAGGGCACAATATACACAAACACACACTAATTTAAAGATAGGGGCAATTTATCTTTGTTATCTGTGTCCACTTACTAGCATATATTTAGGAGATATATTTAGCAGAAACCAGGGAATCTTGAGCACTGAACATTCACAGAAACTCCAGAATCAAAACAGAGCTTTGCGGTGACAACTCTAACTGCCCCACATTGCACTGTATTTTAGTGGTCTTTAGTTATTTGTTGCTTTTAAGGTTAGTACAACCGTGCCCTGAAAAGAGAGGAGAAAAAAGGAAAAACAAAAGTAACCTGTCCTCTAACAGCCTGATAAAAGTTTGCTACCCAATGATCACAAAATGTAACATTTATATAGGATTTGCATTTATCACGTGGTATAATTTGTTACATTCTGCTTGTATACTGGCTGCTATAGTTTAGCAGGTTATGCTGTTGAAAGTTTTTATTTAAAATCATTAATTTTAACCTTGGGAGCTCGACCTTTTAAGGGTCTCTGTATGGCTCTGGAACATTTAAACTAAAAATAAAATTGGCACAAAGCAAGAGTGCCCATGTGCACAATACCACCTCCTAAACTATGATTGGGCAGGAATTCACTCTCACAAGCAAGTTGGAATCTGACAACTGATGGTCATTCACATTTCCTTCACATCAACTCCACAAAACATTGCTATTTGTCCATAGAGATTAACACAGTCTAAGCTTGTACTGATCAAGCAAAACATACCTTTAATTGAAATACATATTTGTTTTATTTCTCATTATTTTCTGAAAGAGTCCTCGAAGGCAATCAGATTTCCTTCAGCCTCAGTGATGAAGTGATCTTGTGTTGATGACCTGTAGTCAGAGTACACACTCCAAATCACTGGGTCTTCACATATTGACCGTGGTGACCTTTCTGTGTAATACCAGACAGATATGTGTCTATTTGACAACTGCCAATTTCATTCAGTTTGCAAAGACAAAGATAGATATCTATCTTGATAGTCAACAATATATATTCTGGAATATTTAATGACTTCAAATTTCAACCGTTAAGCCTATCATTTTGACAAGCACATTGCATTATCAGATGGATTTCATCTGGGTTCTCTTGTTTCCTCCTATATCTCAAAAACATGTCTGCTATACTGAAATGTTAGGAGTGCATGAGCGTGTGAACGTGTGTGCCCTGTGATCCACGAGTGTCCCATTTCTAGGTGTGTTCACGGATTAGGCCCAGTCTGGATCCATCACGACCGTGATGGATCCATCAGCGTCCATGGTTCAGGGTCCATGGTTCTGGATCCATCACGACCCTGACCGCGGTTACTGAAAATGAATAATTTTAGTCAGAATCCTGTGTTCAAAAAGAGGTGACCTCACAAGTGACCTGACGTCAGTGATGGCGACTGTGGGTTGGTCATTCCTCAAGCAAATTAGCTAATGGAGTAAATTCTGGAGAAGTACTCAACTGTTGTCAATCAGACAGCTGTCTCGAACCGCATGTATGAATTATGCGATGTAAAGCAGTCTCATACCTGTGCAATGGGAGATCCATGGACATCGAATACAACTTCTCCGTGTAGACTTGAGCAGTTTAGTGCACGATTTGTGATTTTTAATTACTCTCTTCCCTGCTTTACGTTTATTATCGGGACTTCAGCTAATCTGCTTGTGTGTTGGGTCGCTTTCCGAGCTAAAAGTCTGCGCACTGGCAGCAACGCGCTGCTAGTTAACCTGGCCGCTGGGGATCTGATGAGATGTTTTGTGGACTCTCCGGTCTTTCTGGCCGTGTTAGTTTTGAGAGAGAGGCGCGTGAGGAGCGGCTCGGTGCTGTGCCGCGTTCAGCAGCTCACATATTTACTGTGCAGCTGCGCTCAGTTACTCACACTGGCGGCTATCAGCGTGGAGAGATACCAGACCATCGCTTTTCCGTTTAGCACAGACATGAGAAGAGGACGGATTCGGATCTGGATCCTGATTATTTGGATCGTTGCAGTTACAGTCTCCGTGTCCTCTGTGATTCTGTCCAAAGATCCTCTGTCCTTTCCATCGTGCCGCCACATGTACTCTCCAAAGTTGCGCGCTTTGCATGTGGACTCTTTCGACGCCTATGTTTTGATCCCCATCTGGACTTTATGCGTCATTTTGATAGCCGTTAACTACTTGCGCATCTTCGTCGTTGTGAAACAGCATTCTAATAAGATATTTGACTCGGGACTGCAGCCAAGGCTGTGTGTCGTGACGCGCGTCTCAAGCTGCCGGCTGCCCCAGTCAAGTGCACTAGAGTCGGTTGGAGGTGAGGGAGATTATCCGTGCCCTGCCACTGAGATCGTGGGCGCTGTTTGTGTTCTCACACCTAAAGCCAAAGCGCTGGGCAAGGCAAGAGTAGAGGGCAAGTTAGCCAAGAGGCTCGGCTACATCATCGCAAATGTGGTCCTGTTCTGGATGCCGCTGGTTCTCCTACTGACCCTCAGACTGGTGGTGAACTGCAGAGAGTGCTGTGTGAGTAAACTCACCACTCAAAGCCATTTTGATGAATGTAATAAAACTGCACTGCAAATAATCAGTTACAGCCATGAACGGAATATACCGCCAAATGATTTAAAGAACAATGTATCGAATATCGAATGTGACGATATTTGTGTATAGAAATGTTATATAAAAGCAGTGTTGCCCTGCTGCGGTCTCGTGCGGCCGCGAATTCACATCTGTACCGATATTCAGTATAACCGCACTCGTGCTCGAACGATATTGCTTAAAAATAAACTTTTATTAGACAAAAACAGTAAGATTTTGAGGTAGTTTGGTATTGGCATAACACTTATATAGTTAAGTGAAAATGGAAACAAACAAAAAAAACTATTGCATTGATCGATTCATCTGTTTAGTTGTAAGAGTTCAATTTTTGATGACAAAAATCGCAATTTTAATGAAGGGACCAATCAGTTTCATACAAAGTAACTATAAATTGTTCAGCTGAAAATTATGTATTTAAATAAATAATGCATAATAAATGCAAATATAAAAATAAATGTTTGACATTTGGTTAAAACTGAATAAATTGACAGCCACTTATATCTGTAGAGTGACATAAACAGCACTGGTTTGCAGCAAACAAAATATTTTATTTGTTCTAAATTTGGTAGAACAAATTGCTGTTCTCTTGCTGGCAAAGGTGATTTTACCGTTTCCAAACAGAGTGAAAAAGGGAGACAATGTATTTAATATGCTACACATATTAACTTGACTTGACTCATCTGCACATTATATCACAACCTCATCAAGATTTCATTTTTGAAATTTACTTTACTGAAAATACAAAATGTGCACAGAGCATTGCAAAGCAAGAATGATTTTAACGTAATCTGAAAGAAGATAAACCAATATTCTTTCCTTCTTCCTTCCTTTCCCTCATTTCACACGGTAAGCCACAACATGATAATCTCAAACAACCAATCAAAAAATAAAAACCCAACACTAAAGCAGAATTCATGTTACCATATAAAGATTGTCAATATATATAATAGAAATATAAAAGAAATGAAAGATTCTGTCTATCATGAGAATTATATACAGAGGTTTTCCGTATAAACATAACTTTGATAGTTGAATGAATTATAATGAATACTAATTACTAATGAATTTTAAAAATGAAAGATTAAAATAGACACACAACTGATAATTTTAAAATATTTAATATGTTTTATTTTGTGTGTCTGTAGAACTGGTTAATGTTGGAGTTGGAGACCTCTGCGATGGTATTGACGTGTGTACCTGCTGCTGTGGACCCGCTCATATACACACTGCTCCATCGCCACTTCTACACCGAGTTCCGTAAACTCTTTTGCTCCAATCAGAGCTGCTGATCAACCAGTCAAGAGCTGTGATGAAAATAGATTCATGATAGTTTTAATTGTCTGGTCTTAAATTAGAAATTTTAGGTTAGGCAATGCATTTTTAATAAATTTACCAGATTTTTAAAATTTAGTTGTTTTTTTTTTTCCAATTGAAAAATTCATGTTTTCATTAACGGCAGATGCAAACCAAAATTCACAGATGATAGTCCCTCTCTAGAGCATTTAGATCATTAAAATGACAGATTGGGGGCTCACCAGCTCAACTTCCAGGTGCTTCTCTGAAATTGTGCCTGATAACAAACAAATGACATTTAATGGATGTTTTATGCCAATTGTTTAATTTAGAAATCCTGTTTAGAAATGTATTATTAGATGGTTAAAGCTATTCTGTATAGCTATAACTTGTGTAAACTTTGTAACTCAATGAATGTTCTTTATTTGTGACCAGAAGGCTACGAGGTCAAATCCCTCACCTGCTGGGCCACTGTTGAGTCCCTGGATTGTGTTTCACTTGTAAATGTGACTGATGCATTAATATAAATATTATTATATTATTAAATATGAATATAGATGTACAAACAGCACCAAACACTATTTGTTTGTTTTTTATTTAGTGTAAAATCTATGTTTATTTTAATTTGATACAGACATTTAAAGCATTTCCTAGATAAAGAGAGAAATGAAAAACTTTATGCATCTTTAACTAATCCGGGAGTTTTAGGGTTGGTGGTTTTAAAATGCAAAGGACTCTCAGTGCTTATGCATTGAGGCTGCAAACAAACAAACATACAAACAAACAAATAAACCCCTACCATCCAGAACTGTGCTGTTGGAGAAAGTCAGAGCTCTTTCGATTTCAATTAAATAGCTATCAAGTATATATTGTATGTTATATAATGACAAACAATAATGATTTGAAAATGTACAGTACATTAATTTTTTAGGTCATTATACAAGTGCAATATTAAAAATAACAAATAAAGGTGTATTTATTTATGTAATAAATATTTTTTATGAATAATAGCAATAATGAACCGAAATGATGGAAAATCTAAGTAATATAAGTAAATAATAGAGTAAAACAGTAGGACATCTGTAAATATTTATTTGTAATAGTATGAATTAATATTAATACTAGATTGCATAAATAAATACTGTATTGTTTGGCTGAAAATGGAATGCATGAATGCACTGTACATTTTCCTCTTCTTTGACATCAAATAATTAACAGCTGAACTGACTAAAACAAAAGTGTGGTCTCGGATCTTCAATACAAGCAAAGCAGATGTAACTTTTCAACCATTTGTTTTGTACTTTAGCTTTGCTGTAAAGTTCCTACCAAGTTCCTACCTGATTTTCTAATTACAGTTAAGAATGATATCTGAATGAAAAATTGCACACACAGCAAATGGGTTAGTGACATATATAGATCTTTTATCAGGCGTTTCACAGTAGTGACAAGACAAGATCATAAATTATATTTAGCATCTGACAGGGAAAGCCAATAGAACAAGGTGAAAATTGCATACAAACTAAAGCAAAGCACAAAAGAAAGAAGAAAAAAACAGCAAAGTAAATGCTGAGACATTGACTAAGGAAACTAGTAACTGCGAGGCAGACAGATGAATACAGTTCTTTAATTACGAATACGACAGGACAGATCTTGAACCTTTCATTACTTTCACCATGTCTTAGACAGACAATGATTTGCTTCATAAACTGTTTTGTAGCTCTGGGTCTCGTCCCCTACCCCAAAATCTAAGATTGTGAATTAGTGCTTAAATATATTGGGCATATTAAGTAGCTGCCTCCAAATATCTTCTGAAAAACTCTCTTTATTTTGTCACTGTATACTAGCCTTTTTGGGACAAAGTGTGAATTCCTTTATAAAAGACTGCAAAATAATTTATTTGGCAATTACAGATTACAGACAAATTAAACATTGTCTCTACATAAAGAAATATCAATGTGCTTTTCTCTTTTACTGTTGATAATGATAATGTGTCTGATACAGTGCACCACATTTCCTAGCATGAGATCACAGTCTAATTGCTTTGTAGATCTGTGTTATGATAAAGGGTTGATCTATTTTTAATTTTCTAATTCATTTAATTAATATATTTTCCAACTTAATAATCGAATAAATGTGACGTAAGTATATGAATGATGGCACACTTCATTTGCTATTGAAATTAATTTATACATGTATTTGTAGTAAACAGTGTGATAGATGAATAGAAATGATTAATGATAGATTGAAATAAAAATAAATTCCTGTCTCTGTATATGGCTATCTCAGATACCATGGCTTAAAATGAAGGTAGAACATCAGGGGAAACAAATCTTGTGTTTTGATCTTGATGCTCTCGCTCAGTTATGTGTCTTTTTTTTAATCTAAAATAGTGTTAAAGAAAAACCCACATTGTGGTAAAACATGGCAGTGTAAGTCTCAGTAGTCAGACACAGGGAACCGATGGTCTTGAACGATAATTATAATATTCCTAATTTCCTGAAGTAAGAACATTTACACTATATGCTGGTGTTTCTACTATATCATCATTACTATGAGAAAATATTTCATCTCTAATATATTTCCTTTTAAACCAACAATGTCTTTTACACAGTTTAAATTATACAAGAAGTTATCATTTGACAAAGCTCAGGGGCATAGTGTTAGTAAGATAAAATTGTGATTAAAAGAAACAACAAAAAGACAAATAAACAAGCCCCCCCCAAAAAAACAAACAAACAAACAAACAAACAAAGAAAACCTCAAACAAACAAAAACAAAAAAACAGAAAACCCCAGTGAGGCTGCATTTACACTGGCAACCAGATTTTTCCTCTTTCCTCTGACACAGATCTAATTTTGTTTCAGTAGCTGTAAACAGGTTCTAAATCTGAATCATATCTGATATCTGAACATTAGACTCACATCTGAATGCTCACGTCCAATTCTGAAGTTATTGTCATTGATATGAGACGATTGACTATGCTATGAGTCATCATGTGGCTTTTAAAACAATACAGGTGAATTATTGATGATCAGAAGAATCCAAAATGATTTAAATTGTCTACTGTCATTTGAACAATGCAAAAATATAGCATCTGTGTATTCCAAACACTCATTCGCAAAACCCAGCTCCAGTGACCAGTTCCATACTTACATAGCGCTATACAGAGACCATAGTTTATTATCCTTGTCAAGTTTTAGCTCAACTGTTGTGTGAAAAGCCTGCTGAAAGCTGATTGGCTGACAGTGGCAATGTTTTTTAAAACAATCTGGTCATCATCCACATACAGATTATCATAACAATGCAGTACACCAAATCTCAGTTTTGTTTGGGTTTCCATTTTTGAATTTCTTGGGAAACAGTTAATTCAACCTAACTCTGCTCCTTAATAATGACATCATCCCAAACTTGCCTTATACTTACATTTGTTTGAATAAATTAGGCTCTATAAAATACTGGATAGAATTGATTAGTGTGTGATGGCCATATTGTTGTTTGATAATTAGATTTTGACACCAGTTTTCTGAAGATAAGATTAGGTTTAGCATGTTATGTGAAATTGATGTCTCTAGGTGTCAGGGTTCTTAAGGCATGTCTAAAAAAGTTCAATGTTGCTCTATAGCACCACCTTTAGGCTACTTGGGCCCATATCTTGCTTGAGTAGTGAAATGATTGGTTGACCAAATGATAATTGAACAAATGTTATGTTTCTGTGAATTTTGGATTGATCTGCATAAGAAAGGGAAAGAAAAATAATAAATAAAAACAATCTTGGACCCCTAATTGGTGCTTGGCCAAAAGAATACACTAATTAATGGCTACAGAACACAATGACAGTAGAAACAGAATCACTTGTCTTTCTACAACCACATTGATGCTACTGGTAAAAGGTCGCTGTTTTTCTGCCTAGTGAATTCTGTGTGGGAATTATGTAAACATAGATGGGAATCAGAGAAGGGTAATTTCTTACAAGATAAAGAATCTGTGTATACATATTGAAATTGTGCCTTAAAACCCACAATGTAAATGCAGCCTAAAAAACAGGATTTAAACCACGCTAATGAGGTTTTCCTTCAGAAAAACTAAACAGATTTAACTAAACAAGTGGAAAAATAGATCCAGGGCAAGAAAAAACCTCATAGCCTTTAAATTCTTTAAATGCGATTCTGAATTCAGGAGTACAAAACATAAAATATGAAACAAGTTAGTTATTCCTGTCGTAAAGCACAAACACACATATCTACACTATTACTGGCAAAGCCATTCTCTCTACAAATGGCCATCATGACGGAACAGGGACTAAGTGATGAAGAAGACGTCTGATTGGTCCATAGATGTGTCATTCAAAACGCTTTGTGGCTTCTCTGACACAATGGAAACACTGACTCAATGCTGAGTTCATTGGAGACAGTCTGTTTTTCAGAGAAGAAAAAGACAAAATAAAGCAACACAGAAGAGTGGCCAACACCAAAGGGTTCTATGCAGGTAGAATACACACATACACACAACAAGGTTTACTTTTCTTTTCAATAAAATGCCCACTGAGCAGGAAAGAAAACAACACTTAGGACCAAACCAACTATCGAAAGCATGGTTTTTCAGAGACACGAGCAGACAGGGCAGCACTGGACCACAGTGAAAGAGGAAAAGGGCAGCAGCTGCACTCGGTTTGCCAAACAATGGCCAAATATTACAAAATATCCTATTAACAATATTCACAAATGAACCAAGGCTTAGTACATATCCTACTCACAAATTCTCAGCAAATGCCTTGTGCTTATAATCACAGATATTTTGAATACCTATTTCATATATAGAGATTTTTTTTTGGTTCCGCTTTACATGGTTATTACTGACGAGTTGGAGATTGACACTGTTTGTCCACTCAACATCTTGGACCCAAAGAAGGAGAGAGGGGAAGTGGATTAGAAGAGGAAAAAAAAAATCCTTCCCCCAAGAGAGGCACATACTGTGTGAAAGGCTCCAGGCACGCTGAGAGCTTACGAACACGCACACACACACCTATGGAAAGATCCTAACATATCAAATACACTCTAATTCTCTTAACCTTACAGGAGTGAACACACTCTCTCACTCTCACAAACATGTAAAAATCTTCCCATGTTCTTGGTCAAACTAACCCTACTGTTTTTTTTTTTTCTGTCTTTTCAGAGTTCAGATATGGAATGGTTATTTTTCTCGAAGGCTGCATGATATCCTTGTAATTATAGACTAATATATAGATAATAGCAACAACAACACAAATGAAATTTTACATTATGCTTATATTAAAATGTTTCGTTCTTGCTTCTGTCTTGAATCTCCCTTCAAAATGATAATCTACTATAGATGGTCTAGTTACTAAACATTCAGCATTGAGTTAAGCATTTTGTGAGGCAACAAAGCCAGCAAATTTTTGGGAAATATCAATTTCTTAATTTTAACTTGCCATTTACTGTCTAATGAGAAGTTTCTGTATCTAATTATTATTAGACCTGAATATCATCTTGTGACTGTTTTTTTTTTTTTCTTATTAAATACATCATTCTGTATGAAATAATCACAAATCCTTAAATAATAGATGGCGGCCAATAAGAAGGAAAAACACTGATTAACATAAATATTTTAAAATCATTTCTCTAGTAACTATCCAATCTGAGAAAAGCTGTAATAAAAATTAACAGCAAGAGTGGACAAATCACAAGCTTGTGCCCCAAGACGACTGTTACATATCTGTTACGTATCATTTTCATTCACAGTTACCGAGTGGACAAGTAGATTTAGCAAACGTTTTTTTTTCTCCACTCAAAAAACATTTGCAAAAGAAAACTTCATTTGATATATGTACCCACTCACCCCTGTCAAATTCACACTAGCCAATCGTAGACATCGATGTGTATGCGGAAGAGAGCCGTATGCTTTCCTCAGAGGGAGTTACACTGCCCTGTAATGCAGCAGAAAATGTAGCACACCCTAAATAGATCATACATCTCCTGCAGTGCTATGGTGTGGGATATATCCCTCTTTTCTGAATCCTGTGCACTAGCCATGCGAAGTGAAGATGTTCCTGTTGAAGATGAAGACACTAGGCAGTCTCAAACAAATGTGTCTGATGAGACTTTCTGCTTTTTTTGCTATGAGCAAAAACACAATGCAGTGACATAGTATCCTTTAAGCTGCCTCTCTTTGGGACTGAAGTACTCGCTTATTTTAGTCTGCATACTATTTTTCACTTTTGGGTTGAATGTTTCCACTTTTAAGCATAGTTTATTGGATTTCTGGGTAAGTACAGTTTAGCTCTGAAATTGATTTGTCCACCCCAGGTCAACACTATTAAAAACCCTCAAGTATATAATTAGTTAGATAACTACAGCTAATCCACTAATCATGAAATAATTAGAATAAAATTCCATTTAGCAATTAATCTTTGCAATGTCTTCAGCTTTTAAAATGGTGACAGCAAACTATGCTTTATATATTTTTAATGGTTGAACAAAACCGATAGGATATACCTCAATTTTCCTACTTCAGACAGTGTGAAAGCTGAAAGTTGCTTTTAAGCAGTTGCTGAAATTGTTGCCTGTAAAACTGACAAAACATCACTTCCCTAACACACAATACAAGACAATCAAGACAAAAAAAGAAAGAAAAAGTGCTTGATGCGGAGTGACTCTTGACATCCTCATCTAATCAATCTTGTGATGGATTGATCAAGTTGTTATGGCTCTTCTGCTATTGTTATCTCTCTCTACATCTTTCTCTCCTTCACACGCACACACGCACACGCACTCACACACTTGTTTCCATCACCCCCTTGGTTTTTGTTGTTCAGGAATCTGAGTCAGTGCTGTCCTTCTCCCACAAGGGGGCAGGCTACTCTACAGTTTTCACGTCCTGAGTGCTCCTCCCCTCTCCCTGTTCTGACGTTCGCTTGGTTCTGGCACATGTCCGTCACAGAGCGGAGACCTTCACCACACCGGTGCTGGAGTTGGTGGCAGGGTTGGGCGGAACCTCGGGGTTGCTGGGGGAGGTGTTGCTGGGAGGGCTTGGGATGCTGATGATTGCTGTGGTAACCTGACTGCTGCTCTTACAGTTCAGACCTCCTGATTCATCTGGCATCATGTTAAGACTGGAACGACTTTAGGGTGTGATCAAGAGAGAGAGAGAGAGAGAGAGAGAGAGGGAGAGAGCATAATCACAGTCACTTTATTCTTCTAACAATCTTTACTTGCATTAGAGACATTTATCATGACAAGATTCTCTTCAAATTAATCAATACACAGTCTTGGCATAATTACTAAAGTTCTAGTAAAAAAATGTTACATTACAACATACATTATTTAACATATTTAACACAATGTTTTACGTAATATTTACCACCTCATATTAAGGCTCCTTTAACATATATTGTTTCCTGTATTAAGTAACATTAAAAATGTAAGACGTTTATAATACTGAATGTATGTGTGAATGTTACCTAGTGGTGAGAGGATGCTGTTGTCCACACTGGATGTGTATGGTGCTGAGCTCCTGCAGGTTGTGAGCATGTGGATGTAAATGTGTCTGTGTGTGAGGGTGTGAGTGCGCTGCATTAGCAGACTGAGTGCTTTTCTTGGCTCGTCGGGAACAGCAGGACCCCATGATGCCCTCCTGGCTGGTGAGGGAAGAGCTCTGCGATGGGAAACGCTGCAGGCCGCTTTCCACATAACTCTGATCGAACAGCTGTTCATCCACGAACTCATGATTCTACAAACAGAGCGACATGGAGGTGGATTAGAGAAGAGGAAAGGTGTCTCTTGACCTGCAGTATACACCTACTTTTAAAAATACCTTAGAAAACCTGCTATATTGCTATACTGTTATTAAACTGCTAAATTGTTACACAGTGGATAGTTTTGTTATTTCAGGCACCTGTTGCTATTGTTTTGGCCCAGAAAGAGCCTCATTTATTTTTAACTCATGAGACATAGAAGGGTTAAGGTTGATTGATATTTTCTTTGTAATTATAATTTACCTTACAGGTAGCAGAGGGCTTAAAAATTAAAAACTGATCCTTTATAGATATAAACAGACCTCATCCATATAAATGTATCAGCATACGTCTTTAGGATAGAGCAGTAGACATTAACTTCCTGCCTTGGTCCAACTATCCTCAACTGGCTGAATTCATTAAGGACTTAGTAATTAGCCGATCACTGTGTTGGTGCATGTGTGGTAGAGAAAACATTGCACCCCTGGGTAAGAGTGATTATTTCTGAGCAGAGATTCAACTTGATTAGTGATTCAGGAGTGGTTCGACTTCTACAAAGCCACTCCCCAATGAGCAATCCTGTGTCCCATAAATTAGTTAAACTACTACATCCTGCCTGTTATCAAACACAATGTGCATGGTACAGCCCTCTTCCTGTCACCTCCTTGGCTTCTTGGAGCTGTCTGCATCAAAAAGTTCTCTATACAACAATCTGAGAGTGAATAGCATGTGACAAAACTGTGTTAATGTGTGATGATGGAATGAACAGCTTAGATTCATTCACTGTGCAGATTCCCTCACAAACATCTTCTGAGCACTAGCACCATCTTAAGCTTGTCAGTTGTTCTCCTGACAGCCTTTAACAGCTCAGTGCAATGACTTTCATTTCACCCCCTTTGGATGAAGAAATAAATAAATGTCTCCATCCATGCAAGCTAAATTGTTAAATGGTGAGGGTTCGTGTGTGTATGTGTGTGTGTGTGTGTGTGTGTGTGTAAATGTATGTGGCTATGTATGTGTGGTGTGTCTGACCGTGGTTTTCTCCAGGCAGTGCAGCAGGTGGTGGTGTTGGCTCTCTATTATTGATGCCGTCTTATTCAGATGTTGCCCTTCGCCTGTGGAGCCCTTCTGTAGCAAAAACACACAGACGTACACATATGAGATGCCCTTTATACACAAAGAAATCTCGTATGTGTCAGCCTTTACTGCTGAATTCTACCAAACAGCAAAAAAATCAAAAATTGTTGATCAAAATCAGGATTTTCTGCATGCATCATACTTGCTTCCTAGCCAAAAAACACACTTAGTACATACGTGGCTAGTTTAACAAACACGGCTGTAAAACAGTCTGCCTAAAACTGTTTTAAAGGTACTTTCCTTAAACACATGCTTTGAATGATTTTTGGTTTTTGGTTCTTGTCATGGCATAATGCTTATACGATTAATATATTTGATTTGTAACATTTTTACAAACCAGCTGCCACATTATCAGTGAAGCATATGTGCCATTACTGATACTGTTGAGATGATAAGCGGATAAGTTGTATAGTCTGAATGCTAATCATAAATGGGAAAACTTAGCCCACAGATCAAAACTAATGGAATTAATCAGCAATTACTTCATTGCTGATGTAAAAGCAGATAGTGATCTGACAAGTGACAGTAAGGCTCTTCATCTAAGGCAAGAGTGACAAGTGACAATAAGGCTCCTGTTTGTGATATTCCAGGCTTTCCAGGAAACATAATCTTTGATATAGTGCAAGTCATTTAGATTTTTTCTAAATAGATATAGGTTATAAATATAGACGTAGGTAGGCATTTTCTTGCTATAGCCTGTCATCTCAGGATCTGTCACTTATGAATAAAGGCTGGTATAAAGACAGACAGTTACATATAATTGGCAATTATAAAAGACAAACATATTTCAGTTCATCAGAACTGGTTATCACGCATACTGAGAATACATACACATAAAAACCTTTATATATATTTAGTGTACATACACCGTTTAATTTTGAACTCATTCACAGTTTTCACTTGTTAGATAGAAAGAGACAAGACATAGAAAGTGTGTGTCTCAGTACCTCATGTGACAGTTTCATCTTGTAAGGTAGATGCTGTAGTTCAGAGGTGACAGAGGGAGATAAAAACATGGGAAGAAAGGTTTACTGCTATTGGAAAATCTCCTTCCAGGAACAGTGTTATGTAACACAGAGGTTGCGGCATAAGTGACACAGTTCAAAGCAAACAGGTCATGGAACATCGCGCTAATTTCAACACACACACACAGCCTTTGGCGGGCACGGCTAAAATTACACCACTGTTTGACATTAATGCTCCACTGAGCCAGTGCACTTCATTAGGCCTTGTAAGAACACCACAGCTCTCTCTAATGCCACATCAACTATATGGACCTATATGGTGTGAGCTCAGACCCTCGTAAACACACACACACACACACACACACACAAACACACACAAAGACACAGCCCTATGCTTTCTCTTCAGTGCTATGTCGCTTTGGCTTGAAGAGAGAACAAAAATAATAGCGGTGAGTCAGTGAGCCATGAGTAGGTAGAGAAAGCAAGCGAGAGAGAAATAGACAGAGATAGAGAGAATGATCTTATACCAGTTATAGCAGAGGTATGTATCAGGCCTTGCATCCCATGGGACACAACAAAAAAGTTGCAGGTGCAGGATGCTTTTACTGTCATGTGGGTGGGGAAGCAGTTGTTCAGAAATGAAGTTTGTAGGACAAAATGAGAGAACATTTTCCCAATATTGCTCAGTAAAATATCACCAAACGTCTTAGTTTCCACAAAAGAGTATCTGTGTAAGTTGACAGGAGTGGGTGTAAGTGGGAATATTTTCAGGACTGGGTGGGAGTGCTTAGAGTATTTGCAAGAGTGGATAAGTGTGGACAGAGCATTTGCAGGAGTGGGTGAGAATGAAGGAGTGGGTGAGAATGGAGGAGTGTGTAGGTTTGGTCAGGGTATCGGTAGGAGCCAGAGGTAGGCGTGTCTGGGGGTGGTAATCGTTATTTGCAATATTATTGGTTAAAGTTAAAGGTTAAAGTTTTTGAAGGAGTAGGTGGGAGTGGTCAGAAAATTTGCATGTGTGTGTGGAAATGGCCAGATCATTTGCAGGAGTGGGTGGTATTGATCAAGGTATCTGTGGGAGTGAGTGGGGGTCATCAATTTTCTGTTGGAGTGGTCAGTGTTTTTGTGGGTCAGGGTGGGAGTGTATTTGAATGTTTAGGAGGGAGTGGTTAGAGTGCTGGTAGGAGCAGAGAAGAGTGGTCAGGGTACTTGCAGGAATGGGTGGAAGTGGTTAGAATGTTTGCAGGAGTGGATGAGAGCGTTTAAAGTATTTCCAAAGGTAGTGAGTGTGGTTATATTTACAGAATTGAATGGGATTGCTCAGGATTTGGTAGGAGTTCTTAGACTTTCTAAGGCTAAAGGTAGACTTTCAGAGTGGCTAGAATATCTGCATAAATGGGTAGGAGTGGCTGGAGTATCTGTGGTAGTTGGTGGGAGTGGTCAGAGAATATGTGGTAGTGGTCAGAAAATTTGTGGTAGTGATTATAATATGTTTGTGGGCAGGTGAGGTCAGAGTGTATATGGGAAAAAGTTGGGCATGACATTAAAAAACATAACTACACACATTTTCTGCCTTCCATCAATTACTTCCATTTTATGGGTGCTCCATTCGGGTTTTGTTTTGTTTTGGCATTGTTTACGTATTCTTCCTGTTTAATCACTCAGCATTTGCTTGACACACAACACTGCAGATAACACACATTGTATGACTGAACATTTGGAAGTGCAAAATCTATGAGCCACTGTGAGCTGCACACATCCTCTGCATTTTGACACAAATACACTGACGTGCATCTTTACAGAAGTATAAATCAGCCCTTATAATGCTTCAGGCAGGACAGGCTGATCTGAGTGCAGTGGCAGTGCCACCCACAGGTCTGTGTGGGCACAGTGCCCTGAGGCAGCTCAGCTCTACCAGTGTCAAGAACAGCAGGAATAATCACACACATTGTGTTGTAGGAGATGCCACCGGCTTCTACTCAATACCCTGAAATCCCTATTATTCTGCTGGGCAGTATTGTGTTGTAGGAGATGCCACTGACTTCTACCCAATATCCTGAAATACCTATTATTCTGTTGGGCAGAATCAGAGTGAGTGAGTGAAAGAGGCAGAAAATAGCAACGGAAGAGCAATACAGGAGGATGGTTGATAAAAGAAACAGAGGTCCTTCAATGTTTCTGCCTCTGTTCATGTCTGATTGTGGGACTGAATTCATTAGCCTTTGATTACAACAGCAGAGAAAGGACTAATGCAGTGAAGTGAGAGAGAAGGAGAGAGAGAAAGAGACACAGAAAGGCTGGGAGACAGAGAGCAGGGAGTGGGACAAAGGAGAGAGAGATGGAAGAATGAAAACAGAGCATGTTTTTTCTTAATGGCACCCTCTGTTTGCTAGCTCCACATGCACATTTCATGTAAAGGAAATGAAGAATATTGCATACACAGGGCCTGGGTCACCTTGTTTCAGTATCAGAAGCAAGCCTTCAATTTTAATAAGGTGTCCTCTTCTCTCTCTCTCTCTCTCTCTCTCTCTGTCTCTCTCTCTCTCAGTTCATTTCTGACTAAGAACATACTGAAAGCTGTGTGTACAATACGTATGATGTCTGTTTCTATGGTGTATGTGTATATAGTTCTTTCTCCTCTTTTCATATTTTACATGCTGACAGGTTTACATTCTACACACACACACACATGACAGGAGAGGTTGCTCTTAGTTTTCTCTCTCCCTGCTTTCATCCACAGTCCTTTAAGAGCTTTTTACGTCTGAGAGTCATTCATGCATTTATGCATCTATCCATCCATCCATTCATCCATCTGTCTAGCTGTGTTGGGTCAGGAAGCATTTCATAGATAGAATCACAGAATGATGCTGAGTGTGTGTGTGTTTCTTACTGTTAGCTCCAGGGCTTGGTTGAGCATGCCGTTGCGTTTGCTGTGCAGGAAGGCATTCGAGCTGCCTGCCTTTGAGATTCGCATTCTGGCCAATCGTGCTTTCTGTAGAGAGAAAAGAAGTCAGACATCAGGACTCTGCGCTTATTGTGGTCCCTGGGAGGCACTTTTTCTGTTCTACAATTTCACATGGACCGCTAAAATCTGGTTTGGATTCACGGTCACTCCATCATATGATAGACTTGGAACATTAGCAGCATTTCTTATATTCACATGCATTAAAGTGAGAAGTGGTGAAAGAGTAGAAAAAGAAGAGGTAATGTCTGGGTGAGCATAAAAGTCAGTAAGGGAAAGTTTTTTAAAGTTTTTCAGAACTCATTAACCATAAAATAAATTATAGCACATTATAGAACACAAACATTATTCCTTAGTGACTGGAATGAATGAAGTGAACAAGTATAGTCGATGGGGTATAAGCAGCCTGCTCTCCGGGACTGTTTATACGTAGTCTTTATCTCAATATTGAAAGCCTTAATAGAATTGTAAATCAAACCACCTCTGATTTGTGTTCCTGTCAAACCTGCAACATTAAAGTCCTTTTAGTAAGCAAGAGTGTGTTTCTTGTTCAGACAGCTTATCAGCAGAATGCACAGGTAGTAAATCTTCAAAGTCTTAATCTAGGGCTATGTAGTATGACACTCAGACACACACACACACACATACACACACACAGTACGAATATGTAAGATCACACACATACAATATGAATATGATAACACCCGAGAAGTGTCCCGATATCAGAAAAGTGGCGGTGAGGCAAAGAACATGACAATTTGAAGGCAAGTCTGTTAGTTTCAGATATCAGGACACCTCAGATATTGTTATCTCACTTACACTTAGCATTTCTTTCTAGTTCCCCACTCCAGAGACTTCCTTTATAAAATTGCTGTGAATTCCACACATTTTAGCTATTAAAAATAATTCCTTCATGTGTCATTAAAATTAATAAGTGCAACATTAACACTGGTCTATAACTTCTGAATACAATGATTGAGGAATTCAAGCAATAAAGTTTATTGAAGAGTAATAAGCTGCCAGAGGCACTTTGAGGGTGGCATCCAGGATTATTATTATTTTTTTTATTTTTTTACTTTTTTCATTGCATGCAATAAACTTGAAAATAAAATAAATGGAACAGTCACATTAGTGTCAAAATTCTAAAGTGAAATGTACAGGGCTTTTTTTTTCATTATTCTTTTCTAATCAAAACAGATAGAGGACTTTAAATTGCCAGGACACAATGCAGCAATGTGTTGATCATAAGTATTCACTAATGCTAACTCCTATTCCTTTAAAGATTGGTACTCCTTTCAGACAGATGTAAACATCACTTTTATTTCTTTTACGTGTACAATGACGAAATAACAAAAGCAAAGTTTACATATAGATTAGATTTTTAAACAAATACAGGTACATGATTCGGAGTGGATCAGTGCTCAGATATAAGGACAGAGGCAATGTTCATTCATTTTCATTTGTGTTTACAGCTTTCATTCACTCAACCTTGGTAATTGCCTGATCTGGGTTGCAGTGATATAAAATAGGTTACTGGTTTATTGGTTATGCCTACATTTTGGCAAATAGAACCAATTAAATGTATTAGAAACCATTGAGGGCAAGTATAAGCAGAATGAACAACTTTCATAGTTAAATCCAACATGACTATGTGTAAGGAGCATTGATTTAGAATTATAACACAAATCATAAATGAGTCCCTAGCTATCTGAATGGAAACTATTGTTCCAACACTAATCCACCCTGATCAATCTACTCACATGCACAGACTACTTAAAAAAATATTGTATGCATTAGACCAAGAATAAAACCAGCAATAATCCCACTGGGTGCAGGATAAGCCTTAGCCCAAAAGTTATTTGCCTCAAAATTAACAAAGCCCTTAACACCTCAAGTGTTCCTTGCCTTCAGTATAAAATTCAAATCAAATGGACTTATGATAGCAACTGAATAAAACATATTTAAGGAAATTTTCATTATTCTGTTCATGACACTGATTGTCAAATATTGTCCTTGTTTCAAAACCCAATGACAGCAGCAGCTAAGCCTCGGTACAAAGTCATAAGATTCACAATATTCACAACATTTTTACTAACACTCCTATACAAGGCTCTTGTCTTTTCTTCTCTCTTGATTAGAGGACGGCATCACACAGTGTCAGCAGTGTGAGGTTTCCCCATCTCCACACATCACCTCCATCTCCAGAGGTGAGAAACGATTCTCTGTCAGGGGTCAGGTGAGTCCACTGCAGAGTGTGTAGTGTGTGAAGGTTCTCATTGAGTCACACACACACACACACATGCACACACACACTTGGGGGATGATAGGAGTGTTTTCATACTAGGCCAATTCATAGCCTGTTTGTGTTTCTAATGAACAAAAAATAAATAAATCTTTCTACTGAAAATAAAGAAAAAAGACAAAAAAAAGAGAAAAGAAAATGAAAAGGAGAATGACTGTAAGATGTAAGATGTAGCGATTGATCAAAGTAATCCGGAGACCATCACGAGCCAGCGTGAAGTCGTTCAGCTGCAGACCAGAGGCATATTGCTTCTGCGTGCTCGGTGATCGGATGTGTTACGTTGGACATGAGGAACAACCGTACAAGCTCATTTTCACAGCGGGTATCAGTCGGAGATGCTTATACAAGCTTTTCTATGGTACATTACACAGCAGTGGGAACTTTGAACCTAGCAGCAGTTTAATGGAAAAACGTAAAATACAAAGAAAAAATATTGGAAGCAGTGTAGAGTGAAAATCTGAATTCAGTCTAGCACTGGTTCTGATTTTTATGAAGGCAGTGAAGCAAAAAATATTATCAAAACTGACACAGACGGATGGAAGGAATATAGAGCTGGAAGCAAACGTTTATTTTATGATGTGAATTCCCATTTCCCAGCAGTTGAGGAGACAGGAGTGTGGTTACAGTGCCGACGAGGACATTGCAAATCATCAGCACAGCTTCTCCAAACCTTAACGCTACATGATAACATTTAACCAAGAACCCGACTGCAATAAATAAAGTCAATGTGTACTCTAGCTAAATGTACATTGTTTTTACCAGTTTGGCAAAAAAAAGTAATAAAAAGTTAAAAAAGTGTGTTATCCAGTGTCAGCCATGTTTACCTTCTGAAACTCCCAGGAATAGATGCCAGGTTCAATCCTCCTCACTTTTGTAATGACTTTTTCTAATGACTTAGGTTTTGTATTTGTTTTTCTACAGTTATTGCATAATAGGACAAAAAAACTCAATAATAAATTGGGAATTTGATGCATTAATATCATTATTTTCCCTTAATTAGTTAAGGATGTATGTATCTATGGGGAAAGCACATTAAGTACTTATTTAATCAAAAATATTAGTTTTCCCGTTGGTGCCTCAGTGTTAGAACTTTATACAGCTCTGTGGTGTAGTAAACCATTAAAAAAATCTCATTAAAATGTTTGACATCTGGAGTTTCCAGCAGATTAGCAGATTACTTTTAAATTAGGCTTTATATATTAGTGCAGTAAAGATACAAACAAATACGGCAATTTTGTAAGGAAACTGCAGTCATTTACACAGGAATCACCACAGAAAGAAAGTTCTTGCATTCCATAAAATTCCCCTCTGAGAAGTTTTAATGACAATTTTTTTTCAAATTACTGCAAGAGTATTAGCACTGTAATAAATGTTTTTAGGCTCATTTTGTGTCCGTTAAATTTGTATTGAAAGCCTCTGTACATACACTGTCCCCTGTGAGCAAAAAAAAAGATATATAAAATACAAGACTAGTTTTTTGTTCCGGTCAATATTGTGAGCGCACAGGTTTCCTCCCCTCTTATTTTCTTGCTATTTCAGAGCATTTTGTGCGGATGCACAAAACCCCAGATGGCAGTGTAATTGTTATGGAAG
The DNA here is from genome assembly GCF_019097595.1 of Hemibagrus wyckioides. Classification (NCBI taxonomy): domain Eukaryota; kingdom Metazoa; phylum Chordata; class Actinopteri; order Siluriformes; family Bagridae; genus Hemibagrus; species Hemibagrus wyckioides. The sequence continues at coordinate 20,289,165 of NC_080714.1, read as the reverse complement.
GTGTGAACTGTTCAGTGTTAGTGCTGGACGAAGATGGATGAGTAGGAGAGGGGGGCAATGAGGGGCTAATCTGTGGCATGGACCTGTCTTTCAATCTCATCAGTGATACACAACACTTGGGAGATGATTTGACAGGAGACGTTCTCTGGTTCCGGTTCCGGCTCCATCTCCAGCTCAGACTTTTTGTTTGTCTCACTTTCACATAATGATGGAGCAGTTTAGAGGAATGAAGAACTCTCTCAGGCTGTCAGTGTAAATCTCTGAATCTTTTCTTTCTGTCTTTCCCACTAAGTCATCGAGTTTGAGCTACTTTATAAATGGGGGGAGCTGCAAGATCGTTAAAATGTGAGGTTAGATAGGAATACTATAATGGTAGGGCTGTCTGCAAGCAAACAGGAACTGAAGTGTCATCAAAGTGCTGTCAGCTGGCTGGCTAAAACTCTTCCTGGAACCCTGAACTGCTTCCTGTGCAGCAGAGATGTACAGCAGTTACACAACAGCACTGGAGGAGCTGCCCTTATTATCTACATGAGCTGCTCAGAGCTTGAACTAGTGGGTGGAATTTAAAGTGGCCTCTCGCCCCTTTGATGTATGCTTCATTAGAGTGAAGGCCACTTCATAGATTTTGCTTATCATCCAGCTGTCATTTCTCTTCAGTGCTCTATGACACTTCATGTTTAAGATGAAACATGGAGAATTAGACAGATAATTATAGGAAGACGTGGCTGCGATGGTGGGTACCACTTCACTAGTTTACAGACGGAGGAAATGCCATCCTGTTATATACAGTATGATATGTCCTCCTAAACTACATGACTAAGTGCTAGAGCTACTTTGTTATTTAAAATAAAGACAAAGCTTATTTCTATAGCATGGAATCACACTCTAGACTTTTCTTAGCTCCAGACTAATGCTGACTGAGCAATACTGTTTAACAGTTAAGCATGTAGTCAGAACATTTAGCAGTGATGCTTTTTGTTAGATTAGTATGGTGAATAATACCATAACATTTATGTTTCTCAAAATGAAAAAATGCTTCCCTAAAACGATCAATCACCAAAATAAGATTAAATGGAAATGCCAAAATTGCTGGGAACAGATAGAGCGAATGTCATTAATGTTTCCTAGAGTATGCATATTAATATATATACTGCTGCAGCTTCCAAACCACAGTCCATATATCAGGTTTATTCATATACAAGTGCTTCATCCTGAGCAGGGTCACAGTGGATTTGCTAATCTGCAATATGTTTTTTTTATGTGTGCATTAGGAAATGCATACTGGCTCAAAATCAAAACCCAAACAAAACCCTGTTTTTTTGCACTTTAGAGTCAGTGTGGAATTGGTGTGAGATGTGAGAATAGCAAAACCACTACAGTATTTTTGACACAGTCATACTGTGTATGACTGTGTATGTAACTAAATATGAATTTGAAATTTACATTTGAAATTTCTCAGGATTTATGGATTTATTATTATTTTTTTTTTAAATTGTGACAGTTCATGCCAATTATTTATATAAGAATGCTTCTTTGACATAACTGTGATGTAAATTCTGTCTATCTGTTCTCCTAGATCCATACATCACTGGTACAACCCTGAATTTGTGCAAGAAGAAAAAAATAATGCTGATTCATTTGGGTTAATATAAATAGTTTGTGAAGCTGATTGTTATAGGATTAATATTAGATAACTAGAGAAAAATATATTAAATCAAATCAGTGTCATTTTATTTGTAAAGAACTAACAGCAGACATTGTACATAGTTAATTTGCAGAAACCTAATGAGAGATATAAAAAGAGAGAGAGAGAGAGAGAGAGAGAGAGAGAGGGCAGTGAGAAACTCCTTAATATGATATGAGAAAGAATCTGTGGAGGAAGCAAATTCAAAAGGGAATCTCTTCTGGCATTACAGCATTACTGCATAGTCATATAGGAAAAAAGACACTACCTCCAGAGGATTTTTGTGTAATTGTTGCAGCCAAAATTGCTTGAATTTGCAACAGTTGCCATGCAACTTGCAGAGATTTTTGTGCTCGACGCATGTGAATCAAAGATGTCTTTGTGCCCTGTAAAGACTTTGACACGCCTTGGCCCGATTCAGCAGTAATTTTGAAAAATTGCAAGCTCCTCCGAATACTGCGACATTTGCTAGATTTTGAGAATTTCTGAAAGCACAAAATCATGAAATCCTGGAGGGACTGCAATGAGTTTTACATGTGTTGCAAGATACTGAGTTTGTAAGTTATAAGCAGAGTCTTGGGATAAGTACAGGGCTGAATCTTTTGATCACAGCAGCAGTTATTTTGTACAGAGCTGCAGTATTCAGGTGAGATTGTAACAACGCAATCTCACCATTTTTCAAGTTGCATGCAAACATTTTTTTCCCATGAGACTGGAGAGAATATTCACAGGGTAGTGCAGTTTCATCATTTTATAGATTTTGTTTGCTTTTTTTTGTGGGAAGCACACATCTTTACAGAAACTATAGGTAACTTTAGCATTAGACTGAAGTAAGACACGTAAGTAGGTAATATTATAGTGTCAAATTTATTTCAAATTGGGCACAAGCCCATCTAATGCAAGAGCCAAAACACCCACATACATTATGTTAACATTTCACACACACACACACACACACACAGCTATCCTTGTGAGGACCTTCCACTGACAAATATTAATGCAGCTAATTAACACTACACCCTAAATCTAACCCTAACAACAACTGTTTGGCTCTTTTTTTATTAGTTTGTTGTTGTTAAAAAAGGACCAGCTAAACGTCTTAAAAAGGCAAAAACTGTTAGTCATTCCTATGCTTGTGAAGCTACTTAGTCCCCACAAACATATAAAAACATGCCCCCCCAACAGAGAAAGAAATAATCAGCTTCTTTCTGGATTTCTGCATTTAAAAGTATCGTGTCATTTCAGCTACAAAAACGAGTAACAGGTTGACACATATTAGACTGTTGGACCACATCGCTGGGTTTTTGAGAGAGTCACAATGTAGTAGATGACATGTAGTAGATGACATGTTATATATATGTTTAATGCTTTTCTTCTGTACAGTATTTCACGCAGTGTATTATGCAGTATGCAGTATGGTTTAGCAGGCAGGTGAGACGATACAAGGTCGTCCGCTGAAAGTGACAGCAGGAACAAACAAGGCAGCCCATCAGTGCCCAGCCAGTCGGCTACATCTGGGAGAGCTATTTGTAGAAAGTGTGCACTGTGCCTCTCTGGCTCATTCCGCCCTCCCATCTCCCTCATCAACAGTAAGCACAGATGTTCCTGGACTGAAGGTTAACTCAGAGGGCTGGGAAAAAGGCTTTCACTGTTATTAGTTAAGGCTGAAATGCTTAGGGAATTCACAGTCACATGTGGATGTAATGCATAAAAATATACTACACAAAAATAATAATAATGAATCCCAGTCTGATTTCCACTCTATCAGAAAAAAAAAACTAGAAGGGTTCTTCGTTTGTCCATCTAAAGAAAGTCTCCCTATCAGAAAGCGTTCCAATTTTGGAAGCTTTCTGGAAACCCTCCAGGAACGCTTGAAGGGATCTTTTTCCTAAGAGTGCAGTGTATACAGACAAAGACACCTCATAAGCTTTTGCAAAGCACTGTTCAAAACTTTCCATCTGCAGAATCTCCTGATGCACATTACAAACTGATCTCAGGTCAGCTAATGAAGCATCTGGGCTGCAGAGGGAACATTAACACATCGTTAAGCACTAATGCAGCATCCGTCATTGGTTAATATAGCATAACAAATAAGCAATGCGCAATGCAGAGACGCATACTAATATAGCATAATAGAGCCTTAGAGCAGCCTCATTAGCATGCAGGCCACACAGCAAGAAGTTTACTTTAGCCCTCAATGCTCTGTGGCACCATAGTCAACAGCAATGCAACCGTTGACACTCCCGATAGAGGAAAAGCCTCCGAGTGCAGTTATGGGATTCTATAACAACAGCTTGTGGGAGGCATCATGAAGCAGTAAAGAGAGGGAAGAGATGCTGGAATATTCATACCAGCAGAGAAACAGGTTTCAGAAAAAACAAACAAAAAAACATGCACGCAGAGCCTCTGACACTGTACGGAGTGAAAGCATTGATATTTCGAAAAAGACCAATGATATTCAAAATGGTTGTTGTTGTTGTTGTCGTAGACAATGACCTTCATTTCACAGACAAAACATGACCTTCATTTCCTAGGGATCAAATGTTCCAGGAGTGAAAATGAGCTATTTTTCCTTACTTCATTGCTCCCATAACAACAACTAGCAAGGCAAACAGAGATGTCATTACTGTCATATACATCACAGCTGAAGTGCCTCTGCCAGTGGAGAGGAGAAATCCTTCATTTTAATGGTACGAAGGCATCTGAAAAAAGATCAGCCAGTCTTCCCTTAGTATCTCTGATGTACAGCTGATTACATGTCTTGAGGGAAAGACAATAAACAGCTCCTGCAGTGATGCATTACAGTATGTGTTCATACACTGTGTGGAACATCTAGAACGGTTACATGCAACAATTCTGTACAAAGACAGACAGATTATTAGAAAAAAAAAAATACTGGGCAGTGTCTATACTAACAGATTATTTTATCACTGTCGAAACGGTGCTAATGTATGCAAATGAGGACTAAATGGCAGGTATTAAATTAGTTTGTTTGTTTTTACCATTAGAAAGTAGGTTTGGATTCTGAAAAGTAGGTCTCAATTTCTAAAGAGATTGAAAATATTGTCAAATTTATGAAATTACTAGCTACTAGATCATAGACATTTATAGACGTACTGTACCTTCGATAACAATAGCGCATATATTTTTTATGAACATGTCTACACTTATTTGCTGTTCCTGTGCCATTTTGAAAGTGTTTTGACTCATTATTAATGTGTAATATGTGTCATACTTGATGAAGGTGTCATTTGCGACATTGTTAGACCCACTTTAATGTTAAGTGTTTCTAATACCTGTAGAACTAAACATGTGATTACATAACTCCTGAGAATTTATACACTGTTACAGATGGATTACAGCAGTACATCTTATGTAAATACACGTGTATAAACTTCAGTTTTGGCTTATGCAAGTGAAAATGGAAATTCTCTCTTGGGGACTTTTAAGCCGATCACTTATTGCAGCCCTCTGTGATGTGTTTAATCGCAGAAACTTGCTTTGCAGTAAAAACAACAACAACAAAACCAAACCCTACCTAGTTTACAGCTCTATGAAGAACCCTTATAAACGGAATCAACATCAATATGTTTTTAACACATTCTTAATTCTCAATATTGTCTCAAACAGACAGTATCTAGTATCTACGGTTGTGTCTTTTGAGGTTATGTTTGCAACTCTACATCCTGTGATCTGCACAACCTTTCAGCACTCACTTCATTTGTCATGCTGCGCTGTCTATCATCAAACTAATCTACAGTAAAACTGACTCAATCATTAGACTGCACATGAGAATGGGAAATGAGGGAGACAGGCCCGTGGTGATTTTACAGGCAATTAGATCACACTTAATTAAGCAATAATAAACACTTGAGAGAGGAGAATAGAGGGAGAGAAGGATGACTGGATGGAAGGATGGATTTTGCTGTGGGCCTCCGCACTGTCACTGAACGAGTTCCCCCACGGAGTGTTTGCTTAACATGACGGCTGGTGGTCTGGTGTGTGTCATTGCGGAGCAGCATGTGGAGAGATGCGCAAGGCAATGACAGAGCTAATACTCTTATTCATCACACTCCAGAGACAAGGGAACACACTGTGTTATTAGCCATCTTCATCTGGATAAAGCCAAACATCTGTCACACCAACAACCGAGGCTCAGTACAGCATGCACAAACCCACACATGCATACACACATAAACAACACACACAAAGACATTCTACGCCATGTTTTCTATGACAAGATAAGGTTCTTGTATAATGGTTATACAAGCCTTTAGATCAGTTATAAGGCATTTTTGATCTTATCCTCTGAACCACAAAAAGACTTTTAAATCACATTGTATGATTTTGAAAAGAATCACATATGAATGCTGCATAACACACAAATCTAACAAAAACTAACAAGTGTCATTCAAATGCAGCAGCCTGTTTATGTTGGATGGATGGATCGTTTCAGACCTGTTGAAGATTTTACTGGATAAAACACAAGTCTGATTTTCTAGTGTTTAATCGGTATTAACCCCAATCTCCATAGCAACCACAAAGGAGGTTTCACTCAACAAGACAGTGTGAGATTCACAGTAACCTTTGGCCTTGGTGTATCAGGGTTCCTGACTCATGAGAGCCAGAGATACAGAACACAGAGACAGACACTGATTAGCTGGTTAAAAGGCCCTCATTGTAATTTGGGACAGTGCTGATTGGCCAGTGGGTTTGGGGAAGACGGGCGTTTCTAATCAAATCTCCGTTCTTAACCTCATTAGCGGATGCTTGAGCGACCTGCTGTCGCCTAATGGCTACTAAAAAGGCTCTGTCGCTGTTAGTATAATGATCACAACTATGTCACGTCTCCACTATCTAATGAGATCTGTAAAAACTGAAATGAGGTAGAGAGGAGACTCTCAGATATAGACCAAATAACAGAGGTTTTACTACTGCTTGGATTCAAACGGTTTCCATTTAAGTTTAAATGACCAGTTGGGTCATTGCAATATTTGACAGTTCTGTCTCACAATCAATAATATCTGATAATTTCTTGTTAGTTTTTTTTTATTTCCCAGTTTTGGAGGTGGTTTAATTGCAAACTAGTAATGACCTGGTAAATATGTAACGGTGTGTAAATATCTATAATAAGCCAATTCATGTTGAGTTAATTACAAATGAATATGACCAAATATCAGGTATTAACTTTGTGGAAACCTGTTTCTATCATATAAAGACAAGGTAAAAATCGTTTCTGAAAATCATGTCACAGTATCTCAAAAGAATGTAAAACTTTCTAAGATTTATGACAATTGCTTCCATATTAAATATTCACCGAACATTTCCAATGTCCATAATATATTTTAAGAATTTAGCTTTTTTATTTTATTATAATTACCTTATGAACACTTACATATTACCCATACTCTTGATTGGCATTCATACTATAATTTGAAAGTTTTTCATCACACTGTCAGCACTTGGTATGTGTTACACATAACACACAGTTATGCTGATGTGTAACAGGTTTCAACTTACCTGCAACTTTCTTATGCATAATTGCTTCAGCTATTGAGAACTAACCCCAACTCTATGACTTTGTCACTGTCTCCACTGCTCCTGCATTATTTAAAACCTGAAGGACAAGATGAGATGTTCTATCTTTCTGAACCATAAGGTTATGCTTGGTTTAAAATGACCAGGTGATATTGTGGTGTACAACTTCTACTAATTTCTTGATAATACCCGTATTTCTCTATTATAGGAGGCTTAATGTCAAACATGCAAAGATCTGATATATAAATATATATAACGTAAGAAAAATATGTTATAAAAATGTTATATGTTATATAAAATATGTTATATAAAAGTTTTTAGGCATGGCTTATTCTCACCAAATTAACATTCCAGCTTAAACATTTTGTTACAGATGGCTGATTTTAATATTATTAATAGTGTTATAGAAGAGAATTTGTTAAGGATCTATTCTTCTCAGCTGAAATAAAGACATCTGCTTTATATTTGGTGAAACACATTCAGAAATATTCCTAGATGAACATTTGAGATGGATTTTTTATAGTTATTCAGGGTGTAAAGCTTTCGGCTACACTTGGCTCTGGCCCAACCAAGGCCAGCTCTCTCACACCTGCTGCCCAATCACAAGTAGCGCATTATGGAGCTGCTATGGCTCTCTGAGTGCCAGGAAGCCCAGTAGCATCTGGACGCTAGCCAGAGGAGAGGGAGAGCAACACTGACCTGCACCTTCTGCGCCCGTCGCTTGTCTGCTCTTTGGTTCTGGTGGTAAATGCGACTGAAGTTAGAGACAATAACAGGGACAGGCAGAGCGATCACCAGCACACCACTGAGAGAGCAGATCGAGCCAAATATCTTCCCTGCTATTGTCTTAGGAACCATATCACCATACCTGAAAGAGAGATAGATAGATAGATAGATAGATAGATAGATAGATAGATAGATAGATAGATAGATAGATAGACAGAGAGATAGAGAGAGAGAGAGAGAGAGAGAGAGAGGGGTTTCTGGCATTAATACATGTCCAGCTTGTTTCTACAGATTGTCTCCCTGAGGATCAGTGCCCTAACTAACACAGTTAAACACATGCATGCACATACAGACATACAAACATAAATCACCCCACCTCCAACACATACACACACCACACACACATGCTCACCCAGACATGATGCCCAAAAACACACACACACACAGACACACACACACACACAATACACAGAGCTGTTTATTTTATGTGTAATATTTCTATTTTGTGTGTCTAGCCAACCACTGTTTGCAACTGTTTTGTTGTATGTCATGGCAAAGTCTTGCATGTTTAATGGGAAGCCGGGTTTACTAGTGTTTTTGTTCTCATATATTTTCAAAAATAAAAATGTGCTCTGGTTTTGCACATTATTCCAGTATTTATTTATTTATTTATTTATTTATTTACTTACTTACTTACTTACTTACTTACTTACTTACTTACTTACTTATTTTTAAATACTGTTCATGACCAGAAAATTCTTAATTAATCTATAATCCTTAACTGTGTTTGTAGATTAAAAAAAAGTGTGTTAGGATTAAGTAAACCATCTTCATGTTCATCCTTATAAAGTTTTTAAAAATTTGGAAATTGATCATAAGCTTTGTGGCTTTTTTTTTTTTTTCAAGTTTGTGGTCCACTAATCATCTAATCCAGTGAATCTAAAGAAACTCTGAGACACCCAATGTTTTCCATCTGGAAGGAAAAGAAAATTTGCAGTTAATTTGTTAAATTATCATAAAACCTAGACTCATTCATGCAATTATCCAATGAGTCAATCATGTGGAAGCGAGGCAATGCATAAAAATCATACATCTGAATGAGGAAACATCATTAGGAGGAAAAAAATGAAGAGTTGAACATTGCCTTGTCTTTTTGCATTCATCATCTGTCCAGTTTCAGTGAGTCTCTGTCTACTCCTTTAGACTCTAATACAGAAGTGGAACCTAGAGTGAGCTGCTATACCTCATCCACCTCAAGCTTTTACATGTTGCATTCAGAGATGCTTTTCTCACCACAGTTGTGAAGATTGGTTATTTGTGTTACTGTAGACTTCCTGTCAGTTTGAAATGGATATTCTCCTCTGAACTCTCTCATTAATAAGGTATTTCTGCTCACAGGCACTCTACTTACTGGATGTTACCATTCTATTTAAACTCTAGAGATTGTTGCATATGAAAATCTGAGGAGATCAGCTGGTTCTGAAACACTCAAGCCAGCCCATCTGGCATCGTGGCAACAACCATGCTGTGGTTAAAGCCACTGAAATTACATTTTGTCCCCATTCTTATGTTTGATGTGAACATTACCTGAAGCACTTGACCTGTATCTACATGATTTTATGAATTGTGATGCTGCCATGTGGCAGATTCGATAATTGCATGAATGAATTGTACACTAATAAAGTGGCAGAAAAATCTGAGACTTGAAATAGGGAAACACTAATATGCATTGTGTTAATGCTGTTTCTGTCTGCTGTTTGTCCCGTCTCATGCTGAGAAATAAATATATGGATATAGTGTATATATATATATATATATATATATATATATATATATATATATATATATATATATATATATATATATGGATAATAGAATGGATATAACATGATTTCAAACCGCGAAACACAACAAAGCGGCATAAACAAAACAGAAGTATTGCACAATTTCATATTCCAATTCATTTCCTTTAAGGTGTATTATCTCTTACCTTGTCTTTTTTTAACTTTAATGGATAATAAAATTCATTTTCCTTTGATTCATATTAGGGATCTATTCAGTGTCTGGCTGGGTGGCTTTATTAACAAAACATGTCCTGTTCCTGTTCATCATTATATCCATTTAGTAGAGGAAAGGCATAATAAAAGAAATGAAATAAAAGAAGTAGAAAAGAAGCAATGAAATAAATGAGTAAAACCCACATACATACAGTATATCAAGGCTAGTGAGAGATCAGAACAGAGACTTTGTAGTCTGAATGATTCGTTTCAAATAAAAATAGTTTTTTTGGGAAAAAGACATAGAAAGAAGTGTAATATCTTTATCTACCTTGCCAGATCCTTACAGCGTAACAAAAATACAACCTTATTCATAAGCAACACACAAAACAGACACACAAACATGAACAGACGTGACTCATTTCCTCAGGAAGATTAAAGCATATGAATCAGTTCGGACACTTTTATGAAATGCAGATTTGCTAAGAAATGGTGTAAAGAAACCAAACCAACAACGACTCTAATGAGAGAGAAATATTAATGAGTAATGAAAGAAGTTACGTTTATTCTCTAATGGCCTTAGAGACTTAGAGATGCACCAGCATTAAAAGCAGCAGTGCAAATTTGAACAGTGTTCTTTAAGTTCCCAGAATTGAGATCACATACAAAATGAGCTTTTGTCACAAAAGTATGTCAGACACTTTGTGTCCTTCTTCCTCTCGCAATCTTTACACCCTACCTCGCTCCTTTTATTTTTCTTTCATACTTTCTCCACAGGCATTATGATTAACCTTTGCTGTGACACACAGAGAGACCAAAGGAAAAAAAAGGGAAAATAAGAGAGATGGGGAGAGAAAGAAAGACATACACAGTGAGGAAGAGAAAGAAAGAGCGAGCTCATCACTTCTCCACTAAGTGGTTTCTTTTCACAAAGCTAGCTTGACCAAAGAATGAGTTCTATTTACAATCGACGTCTTACAACTTCACACAAAACTCATCTATTCTCTGAACCAAAGAATCTTTTGAATTTTTTTCTGGGAAAATGCATCTTTAAAAATAGAAGGACTTTGAAAATGCACTACTTTAATAATATCTGCACTGATTTACACCAGGTTTTGTCTGCTCCTGACACTAAAACCGAACATTATAACCAACAGGAGAGTATTTTTTAAATTGGACATCAATCATAAAACTATTTGCACAAGATTTCCAGACATACGGTATATTTGTTATTTAAAATAAAACACTTCCCCACTTCTGGAATAGAAATAAACAAGTGTCTGTTTGGTCTAGAGGAAACAGCATTATAGTGAACAGCTTTCTCTCAGCTATAGACATATGTGTGTGTCAGTGAACTATAGCTCAGAGCCAATGATGATAGACAGGGCAATTCTCTCTCGCTCTACAGTGAGGGGTTGAGTGCCGGGAAGAGGTCATTGTGGGTGTGTGTATGACTCGCACACATTCTTTTCATTCTGTGTCCTTGTTCCTCTTGTGTAGCTCTTTGTGTGAGATGCTGTTGTTCCTGTAGTGTCTCTCAGACCAGCCAAACAAAGGCATGTGTGACTCATGTCCAAATAAGGCACAAACCGATAACAAACTGACTTAGTCACTTTCCATCACACACACACACACACACACACGCACAGGCAGACACACTCTAAAAAACACACACACAGTGAACTGAGGATTAGGAAGGAAGGAAGGAAGAAAGAAAGAAAGAAAGAAAGAAAGAAAGAAAGAAAGAAAGAAAGAAAGAAAGAAAGAAAGAAAGAAAGAAAGAAAGAAGTATAAATAAGAGTATCTCGCTCTCATGAACGCTTGGTAAAGAAAACGACAAGTCCTAACTGCACTAACTTGTTATATGTCTAAAATCCAAATCAGAGTTTAAATAACTAATTATCTACGGTATGTATGAAAGTCTTTGATATTACTTCTCACCATGTACGAGATGATAAAATAACAGACTGGATAATAACATGTTCTCTAACTCAGATTATATGACGATGCTCCTTGATTCCATTCTGCTCATGGGATCAATCAGCACCTTCCAATTTTGGCGCAGGAATCGGAGTCCCAAATATAGAAACATTCATATTGGTGGCTTTTAGAATTGTGTCATATCAGCACTTATGCTGAAATTTGAATAATAATCTCTGACATGGCCATAATTTTGTCATCAGCAGTGTTTTCATCAGTGTAGTTGCACTAAATTGGCCACTGGTCAACGTCACATTATGTTGATGTGTTCTGAGTCCATCAATCTAATCAAATCAAAGTTTTCTTTTCTACACTTTGTGATTTTTATATGCAAGAGTAAAATGTGTCCCAAAAAATCATAGCCTTTGCATGGTTTAAGTAATAAAACAAGGTTTTTAGAACAAGGCAGTTAAAATGTAATTCATTACAAAGAGGATTAGAGGTTGCAGAAAGTCAGACTGAAGGGAAAATGAACATTTCTTCACGTTCTAGCCTAGTTCACTAAAAGCTGCTGTTTTCACTGTGTGTTTTCACTCAGTGCACTTCACTGAGTTGCATTTACCACCAAAGTAGAGAGAGGAGAAGTGAGGATGAGTGATTGTGTGAAAGACAGAGAGCACTACTGAGAACTGCAGGACGTGGACCGAATGAATCTGCAGCGCAGCGCAAGCAGAAGTGGAGAAATGGAATTTGGTGGTGTTTTCGCGAGCGCTAATGTGAATGAATCAGTAGGTGGGCAGATGATGTTTAGTGGATGAGAATAGAGAAGAGAAAAAGCAGGCTGGGGAAGAGTTCAGCACCACGGTCAGCTCCTCTTGCTCATCTGACAGTAAACAAACCCAGTCTCATAGACAACACTTTCACACGCAGCAGCTTCAAAACGTTGAAGATCAACAGTCTGGAGCAATCAAACTTTCACTCCAATGCTGTATATGAGATGTTCTGAACAGACATATTTCAACCAAGCTCATCTCTACCATTATCCTATTTCAATACCATTGATTATTGAGCACTTATCTGGCTCATGAAACTTCTCTTCTTCTTAGCAAACACAATCAGGCCTGCAAGTCATGGTAATGCAGAAAGACTGAAGAAGTTATCACTTGAAAACCATTTTGAAAATCACCCACATTTCTGTACTGGGTTTCCATGCGACTTGCTAGCCTGATCATGTTTGCAGAAAAGAAGAGACATTTCATTTATGAACCTTCTAACTCTTATCATATGTGGTGAAAAGTACAAAATGAAATATAAATTTTAGCCTGGTTAAAATAGAGTAGACTGTGATGGAACATCTCATAAAGAGCACTTGTCATTTTGAAAATGCTGCAGATATATTGCATGCGATGTTATTTAATGTTATTTAATGAGGGTGTGGTCAGGGTCAGGGTTGGATAGTAAACAAGTTACATTATCATCATGTTCAGCTCATTCCTATGCTCCATTTCCCCAAATCTCTACATGATAATGATTACTGCACCTGCTCTGCCAAATAATGATGATCTTTGTGCTATTATGCTTTCCAGATACGCAGACCTGCTTTATTATGATCAGCTCAAGTAGCCCCTGCTTTCTCTCTCTCTCTCTCTCTCTCTCTCTCTCTCTCGCTCTCTCTCCTGTGAGGTAATGAATGTTAATAGACCTGATCTGCCAAGAATGCTTTGCTGAACTAAATCTCATATAGTTCCAGCACATTTTAGTAACGGAGGTGTGTGGGTATGCGTTCCTGTGAAAACAAAATCACACCGAGAAACAGTCAAAACTAGAAATTAGACACAGGTGTGCTATAGTAACCAAATAAAACCCTTATCTGTATTTATTATAGCAAAATGAGAGATTATCAGACAAAATCAGGTAACACAGAGGAACTACAAACAGGAAGAAGGACTTGTCTTAGGATTGTTTTGTTTTGTCAGGTGCACTCCCAAGCATTCATTCATTTTTATGTATGAATGTTAAACCAGCTGAACCACTGGCTCTGAACGAATTGCAAAGTTTAGTTTAGTTAGCAAAAGAACCAATGGAACAGAACAGAGGTTATTTTTAACTTGACAGCAACAACATAACAGCATATAATTAGTCATTTCAGAATTTAGCACGTAATCATAGGTTTGTGCTTGGTTTTTTTTTTAAAGCCTCACAGATTTCGGTGGCATTTAGCATGTTTAATAAAGGCTTGGTATAATTCAAGTGCTGAAAACGTTGAAAACAAAATGGTTTTAATGGCACAGTCTGACAATGTTAAGGAGGACATTTATTTCTATAATGTTGCAGAACTGTATCAAACAGAGATGAAGCAGTGGACTGATGAAGAGTAAGACAGGAGGAAAGGGAGAGACTAAACTGACCAATACAGAAATAAATCAGATATATAGATAGAAATTGGTGTTGGTGCTGCAAATGTCCACCCATGCCTACTGAAACTGAACTTCTGCTTTGCCATGATTTGCATTTCATAAAACCACTTGTTCAACCATAATAAGGTCGGAGATGACTTCACAACTGTGCCATGCATTAGAGATGACAAAGATTCCCAGGCCCATATCAACTCTGCAGTGTTTTTTTCCATCTGCTTAAAATTAATTGGAAGAAAGAATCAAGACCAGAGGGACCTCATGGCCAGATGTCAATTGATTAAGTGAACTGGACTGAAGGGAGATAATTGTGGTTTCTAACACTCAATATGCTGTGTGTCAGATTCATTTCTTGTCTACAGTGTAATAAGGCATGACCCCCAACCCCCCCTTTATTGTGCATTTTTCATAGCAGCAGTACATACAATTTCCTTAAGGTCATTTGATGAAACTTTCACGCAAATCAATAAAACCACACTTATCTGGAAAAAAGTGCATATAGGGGGTAGAGATACATACAGAAATCCCTAGTGGATGTAGGTCTTTTGTGGAGCTTGGGAGCTGACAAAAATCCTGAATATGAATTTTATATATTAAAATTACAGAAAATATAACTCCCACTTTTATTTTGCTATGTATTTAATACATTAACATTTTATCTATTTGTTTTGAACTTGTTAGGAATGAGAGTTTAAAATCTGATCTAAAAAAATACATATTTTATGTAAATTAGGCCTAAGGGTTAATTAGCCAGTAGATACAAAGAAAAAAAAATGCTAATGTTGTACTTAAATGTTTATGTAAAACACTTGATACTTGGTACTGTATATATCCATTTTAATTATTTAGATTAAGTTAGTAAGGTCAGCTTGCCAGCGATAAGTTTATTAGTATTAACAGTGAAAATTAGTTGCTAGAATGCAGTTATTTAGTAGAACCTAAACTTTCCAAGCACTTACAGTTCCACCTAAAGCTTCTCCAAGTCTCTTTCTGGACATGAGCATCATCTAAATGTTTAGTTTGATCACTGTGAAAGCATCTAGCTTTCCAAGTTTCCAAGAAAAAAATGGCAAATAGCAAAAAAATGTACACTTATTAAATACACCACTGAAATATGTGCTGTACTATGACATAAAGATAACTCAAATATTTGAAATATGAATACTTTTGTCAGCTTTCCAGCTCCATAATGTTTACTGTTAAGGTTTGACATTGTTCCTGTGTGTATATAGAGACAGTGCCTTGTGTGAAAATACAGTCATTAGATTGGTCTTGGAAATACTCTTAGATTCAAGTTTAGAAATGTGAGAATTAAATAAACACTGTAATTAACAAAGCACCTTATTCCTGGCCTCGAACTGCTGCCTGATTTAAACTGGATTATCAGATAAAGTGTTCTCTTCAACATAATTACTCCCCCCCCCTTCTCCACCACCAAGACAGGCTTGCTTGAGATATTACTAAAAATCCAAATGTAGAGGTATTTTTTCTAATATTATTATTTCCTGGTTTGTGAAATATCTGCTGTCATGTACCATTATCTCTCCACTAACTCTCTGCATAGTTTTCAGACTTTGCTGCTTCTGTTTACATGAAGGTGAGACACATGGGTGCAATCAGCAGTTCAGCTGTAACCTCTGTTAGAATTGTACGGTATCTTTCTTTAGAGGGAGACAGACTGAAAATCTAGCAGCAGTAGTACATAAAATGTGAAAAAAAAAAGACAAAAACAAATTTATAAGGACTTCACCATCAATCGATTATAATGCATGCTTAAATGTCCTCTGCATGTGCTTAATAGACAGGCAGTGATCTATTGTAATGAATACTGCCCAAGCTAGGCTCAGAGAGTAATAAATGTTTGACAGTTTCATTACATTTTCCCTGTACAGCCTTTTCTAAACAGTGTTACAATTTACCCATATGACGTTACAATCATTCTGCTTTAAAATGTTTTGATGTAACATACTATATACGTAAATATGTACAGTACATACTGTCAGCATGGAAAATCAGCTTTGAGTAATTAAGCACAAATAAAAAAAAAAACTGCAATCTATAAAAATTGTGATAGATTTCACCTACATACAAACATAACATTATGACATTTATATTTCTATCAATGTTGATGTCCTTTGGCTGCTCCCTGCTTAGGGTCACCACAGCTGATCATCTCATCTGCATATTTCATTTTGGCATAGAATTGACACCGGATGCCCTTCCTGATGCAACCCTTCGAACATATCTAGGCTTGCGACCTGCACTGGGATTTAATGCCACATCAACTCAGATGGTCCCCCTTCCTCGTGATTGATGCCAGGTCATGGCAATGAGAGTGCATGATTGTGCCACTTGACCACCAGGGACATTTTAATCTTATACAGTATCAATAACTCACCAATTTTCAAAACGTTCCAAACAATGTTCCTGATACAGCAGAAATTCCAAAGGCCTTCTGTACGATCACGGATTTGTGCTTACATTAAAAGTGTAACATCTATAAATCCTGAAACTTTTTTTTTCCTGAAATGAAAATCATTTGTATGAAACTTTAGGAAACAATTGTCCTACCTTTTCCGCATTATTCTTTATAAACTAGGTCAAAATTTTTAGACCTTTTTCTTTAACAGAATTTCAGTACGAAAAACTAGAAAGAAAAGGTATATTTATGTAAATGTGTTGAGCTGGGAGTATCACACTCATTTACATTCTGTTTGTTAGTCATGGATGGAAAGGAGAGGCTGCGATCAGGGAAGCCCATTTCCTACCACTCACTCAATTATTATTATATTTATTGAGTGTATTATTACATTAAGTCTCTCATCACTATTACATTAAAAAGAGAGACAGAAAAAAAGGAAATTAGAGCGAGGAGAGGTGCAACGTGAGGTGAGTGGCTACCAAAAGAAGCCTTATGATAAAAAAAAACAGCAGAAGCAGGAATTATTATGTGCGTGTCTGTTTGTGTTTATTTCTGAGTGTGATCATCTATGGCTGACTCAGTAAACAGCATCTCTTCCCCATTGAGATGAAACACTGTTTACTGAGATTGTAGATTTTGTGTGTGTGTTTATACAGACTGATACTGTACACTCATTTGGACACACAGACACAAAGCTGGAAAGATATTTCTTATTTGTTATTTGTATTTGTTGTGTATTTTCTTGTGTCTTCCTAAATTAAATTATACTTCCTAAAGTATAAAATATATAATATGTTAGGAATGTATTCAGACCCCTTCAGTTTTTCATACTTTATTTTGTTATAGACTAATTGCACTTTTTGGGTGACAATTCTACACACAGTAATTCATAATCATAAAGCAAAAGCAGATTTTTTTTAAAATTAGAAATGATTGCAAATGTATTCAAATCAAAAACTGAAATCTCTCATTTAGATAAGTATTCAGGCCCATAATTCATTACTTGTAGAAGCACTTTTGGCAGCAACTGTAACTTCGACAGCTTCAGCAATTTTTCCTGGCAGATCCTCTAAAACTCAGACTTATTACGGAGTGTCTGTGAACCTCCATTTTCAGGTCTCTCAACAAATATTCTCTGGAGTTCAAGCCTGAGCTTTGGCTGGGCCACTCATAGCCATACTGAAAGGTAAAACTACTCCAATCCGATTTTGTGTCTTCTTTAGACCTCACTGTATTTGGCCTTCCTTCGGTTTTGACCATCGCTGCCACTGAGGCATCACCATAAACACCATGCTTCACAATATGGAATTCCAGTACAAATGTAACATTTTTGTTGAATTAGACCAGACAGTTTTTGCCCTTACTATCCTTCCCTATGTCTTCTGCTCAGGATTGGCAAGCAAACTACTCTTTTGAGAGAGAACACATGAAACATAAAGTGTTTAAACTTGAAGCAAAGGGGTTAAACAAATTAGCAGTAGCACAAAAATGGTAGCTAGACTAATCTGTTTGGATACAAACAAATCAAACTTTATACAGCTAAAGACAGTGACATATAGGCTTGCAAGGTTTAAAACACTGCAATGATCCAATGAGATTTCTCCCACAAATTCATTATTCTTGCATTGATTTATTTTTCAGTAACACTGAGATGGATCCAGAACCTATCCTGGGAGCACTGGGCACCAAGCAGGAATTCAATATGAAATTAATTATAAATGGAATTAATAAATGTATACTATATTGACAAAGTTTGTGTTTACCTATGAATTCAGTCAATTTATTTACAGTGTTGGAGTCATTATGTTATACTTTTTCCAACTTTTCCCTAACAAGCCTGTTACTCGTATGTACAGTATATTGACAAGTGTAGTCTCTAGAGGCTCGGGTCACGAATAGCACAACGCACAGTTCAATTGTAAACATGAGTTCAGAGTCTGGGAGGTTTAGTGTTAATCAGGCCATTTCCGAGGTGTAGCACATAGGGGAGATTGAGAAGTGCATGATGTCTGTGCTGAGACAAACCTTTTGATCCATCTACTTGACAGAAAAACAAAGAAAAGCTATCATCCTAAATCAGCAAGGAGCTTTGGAGTCAAAGTGAGATTTCAAAAAAGAAAAGAAAAGACAAAGCCACATTACACATGACACTGTGCTAATTTACGGTGAACCAGCTTATCTGTTCACACAGATTTGCAGGAAGAACCATACAATTAGACAAGACCAACCCTAAAATTCACATGGCCAGGCAAAACAGTGTTCATTAGTGTAAAATGAACCACACACTAACCTGACATAGTATCAGTGCATGTCTTATGCTGAATAAAAAAAAAAAAAAAGCCATAACTATCGAGCAAAAACTTTTTGGGGCTGCCAACCTGCCACTAAAGTTTTCCAAAGTCCTCTTTCCTATGTCTACAAAGGAAGTGTATGTGTCTCAAGTGTGTCTGTGTCAGCATGTGGGTTATCTCTGACCTGTCCACTACACTGTCAGGTGAGAGAGGTCTGGTCTTACTGGACTCTGACAGCCTGAAGGAAAACCAAGAGCTTAGCTGACAGATGGAGACTCCTGATAGACTTCAACACCCCCCCACACCTTTTCATTCTTCTTTTCTCTTTTCTTCACTCACACATGCTTCTATCTGATTGTGTATTGGTGACATGTAACAAAACAGGCTGAAAACCTCTAAACAAAGAACATTTGTCTGCCAAGGATTGCAATTTGTTGCAGCTATAGAAGAAAGCCTTCTGGTGTGCACAAGCAGTGGAGGAAAGTGCAGGAAAAGAATGAATGGTCCTTTGGCATATCTTTCAGCCCATATCATTATGTTTCATGTGGGTTCATTGTATAATCGCTGCCATTTTTAGTGTAAGCTTCATTACAAAGATTCATTTTAACTTCTACTAATAATCAACTGCTTTTCACTGACATTTTCACTACATCCAGTACATCTTAAACAAGCAATAGTGCTGCAGCTCCTCACTGTCATGCTGCCTCATAGCTAATCAGCTAGCTTGCTATATTATGGTACAAATGGAATATTTAGCTCAGCTGCAAGTACTGCAAGCAAACATGTTTAATTAGTTGATATTGACTTACTTTCACTATAATGTGATAAAACACCATTACACACCTAAATATGAGCAGCTTGTAGGTTATTCTGTCCTCATAACAGCTTTGAAATACTTTCCAGTATAAAAGAATGTTTGTGTATGTTTCTATTTTTTATAATATCTATAAAAAAAATTACAAATCTTTGCAAAAATCTTTTCAGGTTAACTTTTTGTTAATAAACATTATTAACATAATGCAAAATTCCTCTCAGAAGCCCTGTTAAGGAAGTTTATGGTAGCCACCCACTGGTAGCCATAGCTGTAATGCTTAAACACAATTATAAATATGAAAATTAATTAAAACATTATTCTCAAACTATCAGTTTAGCTCATGTTTGCTAACATTGTCAGTAATGGTCCTAATCTTTCTAAATCTATGACTTAAAATTCCTATGAGAGATCCTGTCAGGTTTGCTTATGTTAGCCTCATAGATAGCAACAGCAGTGAAGATCACAAGCATTCCTGCCTATGACTTGAAAATCCCCTCAGAAATCCTGTCAGGTTAGCTCATGTCAGCTAGCTAGCTAACTCTGTGAAAATACACTGTATTTTGTGTGACAGTATTGTATTTTTGCAGACAGCCATGCCCATGCCCCAAATGTTCCTTCGATGTTGTAGAGATGTAAACAGTATGTTATACATTATGTGTTATCTTTATCTATGCCTCTCATCGTTGTGTGCATTATGTGTTAATAAGCAATGCTAAACCAGTACCTCCAGTTCTTAGCATGTTACCAGTACCAATGCTAAACCAGTACCTCCAGTTCTTAGCATGTTACCAGTACCAATGCTAAACCAGTACCTCCAGTTCTTAGCATGTTACCAGTACCAATGCTAAACCAGTACCTCCAGTTCTTAGCATGTTACCAGTACCAATGCTAAACCAGTACCTCCAGTTCTTAGCATGTTACCAGTACCAATGCTAAACCAGTACCTCCAGTTCTTAGCTGTTAACATGATTAACACATTAGCATCATAATCACCCTTATACATTACGGTTCCATCTTTCCTGCTGTTACACAACACAACTCTTACACAGCTGAAACTTTCAGCCCCCTCATGCTTGCTCGTCCTGCGTCTCATCTTCCACTCTCTCCTTCTCCTCTTCACTTCTTCCTCCACCACTTGCAGTGTGTTAGTGTGCCATACTGGAGTAACAGATGTGTAAAATGCTTGCTTTTACACAATCGTGGAATCACTTTTACTATCCATTGCAGCAGATGCAGAACAGTAGCGAAGCACAACTGTTCACTAAATGGCCACCCTCAGGAGAAAGATGTTGGCTATGAAAGCCAAAGATTATGTTTTAATGTTATTACATTAGATCTTCTGCCTTTTCCAGAAGCAGATTTATATCTTTGCTGCTGGAAGCCAGACAAGGGCTATTTCTAGGACTACTGGCATGCTTAAAGGTGCGTCGTCTCACTGTTCCGAAGCGCAATGTGACAAAAACATATAAGCTCAATCTAGGCTGAATATCCCAGGGGATATAAAGGAGGGAATGCAGCCCCACAGGTGCACAGCTCTCTGGCACCGACTACTCAAATGACGAAAGATAAAGAAATTACCAAGACACGAAACGTCCTGTAGGGATTTTCTTAGAGCAATGCCACTGCATGTTCACAAGGATTTTTTATTTGTCCATTTATGGGACATTTGGCATGGTTTCACATAAAACACATTTGGCATGGATTCAGCCCCGAAATGCCCCTTGTGGAATTGGAAGCTCATCTGAATTCAGCTCCCTGGTTCTGTTTTGAAGTTTGTAAGTAGGTTGCATGGGAAACTAGGCCACTGGTACACCACCACTCTGGAGATGTTTTTCTGTCTCTTCCTTCAGTAGGCGACTGTCCTACTTCTCCAGCACACTCATGTGGCTCCAAACACACACACACACACACACACACTATAAGGCAGGTGACAAAGCATTTTGAGGCAAGTGGTTGGTCACTCATGGGACAGAATATAATGTCTCAGTGACAACGTACAGCTGTTAGGATATGAACGATCTTAAAACTACGATCAGCAATTTTTTTTTGAAAGTTAGCTGATGCTTGATGTTTTGAACTTTAAAATTCTAATTAATATATGCTGTCCCTTCGGTGTTCCCTCTAAAGGCACATTCCAAAACAAGTGTCTAGACAAGAATGTCTGAGGAGTGCAAGAGGCAGAGCTTTCTGAACTGTACTGATTGGATGGATGTTGGTTTATTAAAAGCTGCTAGAACTTCACCAAATAATTCTAAGTTAATAATGACAGACCCTGGTTTTAAGTACACTTTAATTAGTTTTATGGGTGTTATTCTATGACACTATATCTCTTCAAATATCCATATATGTAAATAACTGAAGGGTTTTTAAATTAAATATAAAGCTGACCACTATGCTCCAATAAACAGTGAAAATCACTGGGGAAAATCCCAGAGGTAGAAATGCCAGTGCTGTCAGAGTGCTCTGCTCTCTGCTATGCAATTATTATTTTTATTTGTGCCTCAGTGTGATATTTTCTAATGAATTACTAGCCTAATTTAAACCACCATGACCCTGGCTAGGAAGTTATTAAGGATGAATGAACAGACAATGTAAATAAACTTGCTCTTTGTTCGGTGAGCTTTATATCTCACTGCTTAAACGTGTCCTCGTGAAAGTAAAAAAAAAACAACCTCATTTTCTTTTCTGCATCCTCTGGATCCCAGTGCCATTGGATGCACAACTCTACTCTCAATCAGATACCTCATAAACAGTTCTGGCAAGTTTTCTTTCTTTAAAAAAAAGTGCCTCCTCTTCATATGTGCATTTATGTTTGGTTAGATGCATAACTGGTTGAAAAATGGTCAGAATCATGGGATAAGTGAATAGTAAAAATGGTGGACTTCCACTAACCTGATATATATGTATTGTATATTTATAGAATGTAAATATTATGTATTGCAGATATATATCAGTAAACTACACCTGCACTGTTTCACCTCCTATTTTGGTCATATGCTGCTGATTGATATACTTAGTCTCTGGTCCAAAACCTAACTCAGACCAATTCATAACTTATTCATCAGATTCCTATCTCTTGTGTTTAGAACTCCCATTGTTCCACTTTAAGAGCGAGATCGGTTTCGTCTCTGCTAGCTGTCTGGCTAAGAGTAAGGTAATACCTTCTCATCTCCAGGATCTCCAGTCTAATCTGAATGGAGATGTGGGTTAATGCTGAAATCAACTGAGTGGTAAGTTTTGACCTAATTAGGGACAGAACAGCTTGACCAATCTAACAAGAGTTTCAGTTTCCTAATTGGCCTTTAATGGTCATTGATCCTGATCAACTCTTTTACAGATACAAAGAAAAAAGAAAAGAAAAAAAGTCTTATTTCCACTTAGAAGAACGGGAAGTGAAACTTAGTGGCCCACTTCTTTCCCTTTGTGCTTTTTATTCGTCTTAACTTTTGAGCATATGGGGATGACAAACACCTGCCAAATGTATCACTGGCCAAGCAAATCACATTCCCTCATAGTAGGGGGGCTGTTAAAATGATGAGAAGTAACATGCTTCTTTTAAACACCTTATGGTGCAAAAAAATAAAAATCCATTCAGTGAACAGCTTTGACCCATCTGATTCAACTAAAAAAATAAAAATGGTGTTATGAGCCTCATTTTGTTTCCAGATGAGATGTATACCTGCCCTTAGCTATCATACTATTGGAACCTAGACCAGCATAAACAGATCCAATCTACTCCAACTGAATCCAAATCAAACTCCAGGGCTCTGGATAAGTACAGGGGCATAAGCCAATCCCCTAAGCAGGGGGCTAGCTTGATGAGATGTTGGTCATATCAAGTTGCAATCATTTAGGACCTCCAACTGTTCAGACAGCTCTGGGTAAGACAATGACTAACCACAGGTCATGAGTTAAGTGAAAGAAAAAGATGAAAAGATTAATTAGATTGTACATAAGAGTGAGAGAATATGAAAAAAGACCAAGGCTTTTTGGGGTGATGGAATTACACCCAAATATTAATCTGTACATTTAAATACCTTTCAGTGTGGTCTTCCTTTCTTTGCCACACATGTGGCATAATAACAATCCCCAAATCACTCCCAGCTCCAAGCATGATAATTGTGCCACATATCACATATAAAATTACTGCATTCTGTCAAGTTCGTTCTGATAGGCTATTTAAAAAGCCACAAAAGAGAAGCTTCAGGCCAACACCAGGCTCATAACAAGCTCTTTGGCAGAGAGGAAGAGGATAAAATAGAGTAAATCAAAAGCCTCTGTGTGTATGTGTGTATGAGTGTGTGGGCCTCTCTTTCTGGCTCCAAGCCTCCTTTGCCCAGGGCCTGTAGATCTCACAGATGGACATTAATAGTTTCATGTTGGAAAGCTTCATCAAGCCCAGACCTCCGTACTCTAATCCCAGTGCACTCTGCAAACTGAGAATGACCCTCGCTTTCTTTCTCTCCGTCTGCTATCTTATTTCTCTGGCTCATGTCAATTTCTTCCCTTTCTTTCACTTTCATAGTTGTCCAATGGGCTTCTGTCTAGTCCTTTTTCCTCCATTCCTCCCTTTCTTTGTTTTTACCATGAACAAAAGGCTGAATGATTACTAGATGAATGTGGAGGCAATAAATAAAGCAAATGAAGATTTAGCAACAGGCTAAAGACATCTTTCCACTGATGCCATTCATCCATCAGGTGGGAAATGTTGTTAGCCGTTGATATAATTACAGTGTCTTTAGTAGGGGAGAATGGGGCCAGTTGTAAAATGTTATTTTTCTTTTTCTTTCTTTCTTTTTTTTTTTTTTAATTTTTTTATAAAGCAATGCTTATTCTAAGTGCATTTATCTATTAAGTATTATAATGAACTATTGCCATTTTCACATTAATATCTGAGGTCAGAAATTAATCCAGTGGTGGTGTCCCAAATCACAGGTAGATGGATATAATCCTGAACTTTTAAAAATTCATGTAGACAGGCAGAATTATAAAAACAAGCCATGCAGGGCAGTGCAAAAAAAATGGAATCAAAAACAGAACAGCAAAAAGGTCAAACCATGGGAACAGATGGTAAAACCTTGCCTAGCTGCGTGAGCAGTTTAAATAGCCAGCGTGATTGAGAGAAAACAGGAAGCAGGTGTGCTACAAGTCAGGTGAGTGTGAGTGTTGCAATGTCTGGGTTGGATCTGGATCAGGATGAGTAGCTGTGGCCCTGGATGTGACAGGTAGGGTCAGTTTCAGCTTGTTTTCTAAAAATCTAACAATCGGTGAGAAATATAAGTATGTGATTGCTGAATGTTTACACCAGATGAAGCACTTTCTTTGCTAAATCCTATACATAAGTGGGTACAAAAATGTTGCACTGCATGACACCAAATGTCACTCAAATGAAAAACAGCTATGTTAATATCTTTTAGCTTCATCCTTATGCAATGACGTCTTCCAGAAAAAAATAAATAAACATTTTCAAGTAGAATCTCTTTGATGTTTTCTGAAATATCTTATACAGTGGAACCTCGGCATACTAATTCGTTCTGGATGCGAGTCCTCAAGCCGAAAATTTGTATTGCGAAATGAGTTTTCCCATAAGAAATAATGTAAATGCAGATAATCCGTTCTAGTCAGACGAAAATATGACCAATATTACCAATACAAAGCGATTGTAAACTGTATGGCTGCTCACAGAGAACTGACCCAAGCCAAGCATTCCATGTCAAGGGTCCTCACAGGAAGTTGTGCCACCAAGCTTGGGCTAAA
This sequence comes from Hemibagrus wyckioides, assembly GCF_019097595.1. Taxonomy (NCBI): domain Eukaryota; kingdom Metazoa; phylum Chordata; class Actinopteri; order Siluriformes; family Bagridae; genus Hemibagrus; species Hemibagrus wyckioides. The sequence continues at coordinate 20,263,602 of NC_080714.1, read as the reverse complement.
AATAGAACAGACCTCCCATGACACCAATCTGTCAACAGAAAAATGTGCGAAAAATAATAGTAGCTATTGGAGGGAACGTTGGTATCATGGGTTGACTCTTTTGAAACATCACTGACTGAAAAAAAACCTCCTTAAGTTCGTGAACTCACTTCGGTTGGCTTCGCTTGGCTTTCCACTGACTGCAAAATTTCAATTCTTAAAATCCATAAGAGAGGGCATTCGTATGCCGAGGCTCCACTGTATACTGTACATACATTGCTAAAATTGATACAACTGATACCATGCTGTCAACCAGTTTATCCCACTCTCTCCTAATGATCGAAGTAAGCAGAGAATTGCCAGATTAAATTTAAATCTTAAATTAATGTATTACGGTATTCCCAAACCTGGATCCTTTCCCAGTTCAGTGAATATGGGAATAAATGCATTACAGTTCTTGATTATGTGACTGCAGTGTGCTGGATTTCATAGGATCAGCTCTTTCACACAGCTTTCTCAGCTCCTCAGCATGTAAAGGCTGTAACACAGCATGGTTGACTGATTACATCGTTTCACATATTCTGTGAAAAGCTGCACTCGAACACCCCTTAATGATGAAAGCTAATGCACATAAGATCAGTGACTGTGTGAAAGGAAAGATCTCACCAGGAGGTGGCAGTAGTCTGTATTTGTGTTTCAAATCATATACAACTGTATAATTGTACGTAGTAATAGTACAGTCCCCTCTTGATCCTGCACTGTCATGCCGCTTTGGCTTGTAAAGTGAACACTCTGCTTGGACATCTTGTTGCAAACTAAAATTCAGCTATAACAGATGAGAAATGGACAAATAATGAGCCGCAGGTACTTCTGACAGTGACATTTGCTTGCTTTGCTCTCTTCGGGTTTGCTTCTCCGACTCTGGTTAACTAGGATGGACATCCAATCAGAGAAGTGCTGGCTTCTGATGCCAGTTCAATTGGAACTGATGGAAGCCACATCACCTGACTAGTAAAAATAGTGCGGGACACACTGCGAAAACGAAGAACAACGGCGCCTGACAGCATCCAATACGTGGCAGTCAGCTCGGTGTGTCAGGGTCCTTATACAGCAGCTATTCAAAGCAGATCCCTGCAGATATCTGTGTCTCTGAGCATCATGTTGAAATACCCCCCGGGATACACAGCCTGGAATAGGTGACTGACATTTCAGATTCCATTAGGAGAATATATGAGTGTGTGTGTGTGTGTGTGTATGTGTGTGTGTTTGGTGGATTGGGAAAAGCCACTGGATGATGCTGCTGTTGTTGTAAAACAGACAAACAACAAAAAAATTAGGGAAAAGTGTGTTTTTGACTAATAAATATTTTGCTTAGGAAAAAGGTTTTACAAGTCAACTTTAAGAAACAGTAAATCTTTTTCAGAAAAAAAAACAATGTTTTTATTTACATATCTTGCCTTGATCAAGTCAGTTAAAGGGCTAGTTTAATGAACACAGCACTAAATACACAGCACTGTATATCTAAAGTTGTTGGACTTTTGTAAAAATCAGATACTAGCACCATCACATCATCACCATCATCAAAGACAACATTGCCTATAAGCACTCCTCTGTACGGAGGAGATGAAGAGTGAGATTGAGGTAGATGATGCTGATTATCGGTAAGCCCACATTTGCAGTAAACATACAGTAACTTTATAATGTTTGTCATTAATGTAATTTTTCCATAGTAGATTAGGTTACATGTATGGATGTAGAATGAATGTTAATTAATATTAATGATATTAAACCGGACAGGAGATTAAAACAGTACCTTCTTATATAAAGTAAATGATAGAATGACTGCTGCATGGGCAGGACGTTGGAACAGCCCATTATTGTGTAAGGTATGTGTAAGGCTGGTATGAAGATTGCTGGTCATATTTATAGTTTCATTTGCATTATGAAACCCATAAATAATGTTTACTTTTAGACAAAATAAAATGATTTAGTGTCTTTTACTAGAAGACAAAAAGTGTCTTTTGGGTATAATCCCCCCCAAAAAACCTTTGCAAACTTTACTTGTGGACTGCAAAAGAGAAACATAGTTCTGAAAAATCTCTGGTATTCAGAACTGAACCAAGAGTTTTCCCAGTCTGATACACTTCATATAAATGATATATATGTGTGTAAATGTTTGACTGGTTTGATATTCCGGACAAACATTTACCTGCTTTATGAAATGATCAAATTACTCCAGCATTTCAGACAAGGTTATTCTTATAAAAAAAGATATTCTTTAAAAAAAAAAAGAAGAAGAAGAAATTATTAACAAAATAATTGTAATTAATACATTAACTTTGCTATTTACATTTGTCTTGGAAACAAATTTTAGCTGTGAGCTTTTCTTAAAATGTCTAAAAAACAATGAAAAAAATATTCAATCTATTTTGCCCAAGCTTTTGACTGGTTAAATAGTGTTCCTTCACTGCAGTAACTGCAGACAAAAGCTGATGGCTGACAGTCGACTTGATGCGTCAGGGTCTTAGTCTTTGTGTTGCTTTTATTGTCATTTGTTAGCGTATACACACATGCACACACACACGCACACACACACACACAGACACACACACACTCTGTGATGGTGAAATGTTTTGACAGGCCACTGAAGATGAGCATACACAGTGGAAAAAATGCCAGAAGACCGACACCTTAATTACTAGCCTTTCCCTGAGCTTCAGCCAGGGCGTGTGTGTGTGTGTGTGGCTTAAAACAGCAAACCCCCTCATGTACTGCCATCCAATTCATGAAGTCTTCTATCTGTTGTTTTCAGTCCTCTGTGTATTCAGACAGGTGGATTCAGACAAGCAGTGCTTCCTTTATCCTGGAATGAGAAAGCCGGAGGATTTCTGTCCATCTGTGCAAGGAGCTGAAGTAGATGCTTATAAAGATAGTGCAGGGAAACAGAAATAAAGTGCATCAAAGCACTGCCTGTGCCCCGAGGGCGTACGCTGCATCCAGCTCAAAGGCCCGAGTGGAACTCCATAAAGAGCAACATAGTGTCTCTAGGAATCAGTACACAGTTAGTGACTACGCTAAAGCGCTGTGTAGAAGTGCTCTGAACACTAGGGGTGCTGAGGTAATTCACACTATGATAACCTAGTCTAAAAATATCACCGTTTCACAGTCTCATGCTATTACATTTAAACTCACACAAGCTGGTGAATCTTTGTACTAAGTGTCTTCGTATATCTTTGTTCACTGCATATGAGAGAAAACAAAGAGATCAAATCCTCTAAGTGTAATTATTTTCTAGTAAGATATTTTTCTGTGCAATTTCTTACTCTAAATCTCTTGTCAGTATTTATCATGCCATTATAAGCTGAAAGAGTAGGAGTATAGATTCCCTGGGAGGAAATTGTGGGTGAGGTTAAAACCCCCATAATCAAAACTAGCAATTAAAACCCCCATATTTTTTTTTTTAACATTATTGGTGTTTTGAATCGATTGTGAGTTATATGTGTCATTATGTGTGTCGTCATAAATTAGATAAAAAATACTAAAAGCCCCACTCCAAACAAGCTGGTAGCTTTAAAGGTGAAGAGAAGTGCTGCTCAGCAGTATGTTTTACATTGTTGATCAGAGAGGGACAGTAAAACATGTCAGAAGGAGGTAAAATAATACAGTGTAATCTAGCTAACAACACTCCACATATTTTGTAGGTAGCTAGCCTTGTGTTATGTTAGCTAAATTTTATATTAAAAGTCCCAATTATTACCAACAACAGGGTTAGGGACATGGTGACTTAATGGTTAAGGTTCTAATCTAGTGATCAGACCACTTCTGGGTCCTTAAGCAAGACCCTTAAACCTCCAATTGCTCAGGTGTATAAATGAGATAAATGTAAATCGCTCTGGATAAGGGTGTCTTCCAAATGCCAGAAATGTAAAGGTTGTTCACACTGGATGTTGTGTCGTGACATAAGGCCCAGATTCATTTTAAATTACTTTATTTTTCAGGTATCTGAAGGTGACATGAACCTTTGACGGAATTGACACATCCAGCGTGAACGTCTCCAAATGGCGACTCTTCCCTCTACCTTTCTGTTCTTTTCACTTAGTCTCCACCTTTTTTTCCACATGTTCTGTCATAAATGTACATCTATTATAGATATGCTTTGGACATATCGTCCTTATATCAGATTCAAGGTGAATGTAGCAGCAGGGTAGAGCAGTCAGAAGACGGTGAGAGGAGGAACACTTGATCTGTGCCTATCAATAAGTGATGTATCCTGATCCCAAGTTACAGTCATGCTGAGGAGAGCTGACTAACTGACTAACTATGTTGCACTTGCAAAAAAAAAAGAAAAAAGTTTTCTTGCCTGCACTACAGAAATCTCACCATGAACGATGGGTATAAGTTTTAACAGTGTGCACTCATCATTTGGGCCGTTATTATTTCCTGTGTAATTTATTTTAATCATTTGATCATAAATGCTTGTAGATGATAAATAGCTAGATTAGACAGATGGATGGATGGATGTGTAGATAGAGTGCAACACTGCAGATATAACAAAGCTTCATTTATTTCAATTTATTCATTTTTTTAAAATCTGATTAAAGAATATCAGAAAGCGTACTCATTCACACTCCATCCTCCAAGTGTATGATAAAGGGAGAAAAACGATTAAAGTGCAGAATGAGAGGGTTGTGAAATTTGTGAAGTAGTCACAAAAAATGAGAGCGGAAGTGAGTAAGGAAGATTTGGCTGATGAATGTGTTGACGTTAATACATGTTAATGCATTTTAATTGCTATTTTGTTGAAAAACAAAAACAAACAAACAAACAAACAAAGAACTATAAGCCTGATCATACTTCGTGACCAACTGTGAAACTGTGACACTGTAACCACTCTTCAGAACACACACACACACACACACACACACAATCATGCCAAAAAGTGTATCCAAAAATCTACAGTGTAGTGTTGAAGTGTGTGATTTTCTGAAGAGCTACGAACAACCTTGCCACAAACAACATGCCAGAACGTTTGCAGAAATAAAGAGAAGTAAAGAAGTATTTTGACTGAAACTTTAGAAAACTTTAAAAAAAATTAAATAAGCTGAATAATCAGGCACTTAAAAAAACAAAACCCAAAAAATCTTTATTCATGAACCTGGTATGTGCACCAGAATTATTTTTTCAGGATGAGTGATACTTTCGATCAACTTCACCACATGAGAAACCAACGAGAATGATAAATAAGGAAAAGACTCTATGAAGCACATGATCTCAACTGCACGGCAAGAAAAATGGGATAATAAGCAATGGATGGATTTATTTAGCAACAAAATGGAAGACATTTGGGACAGACTGTACCCAAAGCGTACATTTTATTTGGACAGGACACTTTATTATAGATGCTAGAATCGAATGCTGCGATTTCATTTATTTAGATTTTAGTTATTTATTTACATTTATGTATTTTTTTTTTTTGAATGACTCAAGGACATCTGACATAATTCCATGTGCAGTGTCAGTTCTTAGGTTTTTATTGGACGCATTCATTTAAGTCGCCTTCTCCTGGGTGCTGAGTTTCACTTTGTAAAATTGAATTGAAGAAAAATATTGGCAGAAATTCTGCACTTAGCTTTCACATACAGTATAGGGGAAATTTAGCCCTGCAATGTTTTTAGGAAGTGAACAAACATCCACTGCAGGAAAAACAGAAAAAAACTCCACACACACAGCAACCAGAACTCAGGATTGAACCTCCTGGAGCTCTGAATCACCAACACAACCTGCTGCACCTCCATTGCTGCCTGCAAGGCCTAAACTGCTGTATTTTATTATTTTTTTTTATATTGAATATAACTGCAAGCTGCTGTGTTCCTCTATTATCAACAGTTCCTCTATTCCATCATGGAACGGTGCTTCCTTGTAGATTTGATTTCCTTGCATGATAATCAGATCTCCACACATTTGATTTCTCCACACATTTGATTTCCTTATGCAGTAATCAAGTCCACACACATGTGATTTCCTTATTCAATTCCTTGTACTTGATAATTGTGTAAGGAAATCAAATCAGTAGTTCAGTATTCACATACAACATGCAAAGCAAAACAACACCAAAGCAGTTGTTAATAACTGAAGATTCATTCAGTCATTCTGCAGTAATCGTGTTATGCTAGCCAGCTTTGCGGGAGAATATTCCCGGAAACATTGGGCGTGTGGTTGGGAATGCTCACTGGATGGGATGCCAGGCCACTGTAGCATACATAATCACAAACACTCATTCACACCTAGGGCAAAAAACAGAGTAGTCAGGTCACATGCCAGCATGTTTTTAGGAGGTGGATGGAAAGTTTGGTTGGAAAACATGAGTTATGAAAGTGAGACAGTGACCAAAAAAAAAAAAGAACAATAAAAAACCCAAACAAACTGGGGACAGTTGAGCTGTGAGGCAGCAAAGCAAATAACTGACAATATTCTGTCTTTGGAATTGTGTTATCATGGCTGGTGGTTTCCCATAATGAACATTTTTATGACCTGAGGGATGATGATTATTATATTTTTTGCATAGTGAATGATTAGTAATTGCTACAACCCCATAAAAATACTTGCTTAAAATAGCTGTACAAAGAATGAAGTACAGTCAGGATCATCTCTGAGGCAATTTTAGATACAAAACTCCAGTAGACACCCCAAAGCGTGATAAAAAGAACAGTGAGGGAGAGAGTCACTGCAAATATGTGGGACTCCCTGCTTTTCCCTGATCTGTCAGTTGGTTGAGTGTGTAAGTTGCCAATGAGTGCAGATTTGCCAGGATCGTGCTCATGTACAGTGGGAAGCTTGCTGTATCTAGAGAGGCCTGTATGCCTTCCCCCAGGAACGTCAAGCTACTTTATGAGATTTAAAGCCCTTACAGAACATGTGCTCTCTGCCAGCAACCTCTGGGGTCTGCATTCTTAAAGAAGCTCAGTGAGGGCTTGTTCATTACTGAGCAGTTGCTTATCCCCTGCTCAGTGATGAAGGTGTGGAGAGAAAGCAGAGCTGTCTTGCTGGATCAGTGCAACATTTTTTGAATTTGTTTCACGAGTGCAGGATGCCTGGAGTGAAAAACAACAGACATTTGGGACTGACTGCACCAGAATAGTACAGCCTATTTAGACAGGACACTTATTATAAGTGCTGGATAACTGTGGAGGAAGTAAAGCAAAGTCTATTTCAGAGAACAACATTAAGGAAATTGAAATGAAACATGAGTGACGTACAGCAATAACATTAAAACCACACGCCTAATATTGTGTAGGTCACAAAACAGCTCTGACCCATCGAAGGCACAGACTCCACAAGAGCAGAACATTGCTCAAAGCATTATGCTGCCTCCACTGACAGACAGACAGACAGACAGACAGGCAGGGAAAGCAGATTCAAATTTAGTTCCTCAAGTGCAAGCAGACAAATATTTCAGACACATAACACCATGCAAATGACCATAACAGAGCAAAAAGCGTGCAGCTCACGTTCAAAACTAGTGAAGTGAGAAAACTAATATGGATGTTCTACCCAATAATACATAATGAAAAAGGCCCAGGTTTCCCATTCTCACAGTTGTGACTGTATCTATTCCAGGTTCCACAAAGACTTTTGGATTGTAATTTCACAGCGGCGCTGAATAAAGCATGCTTGATTGGTTCCAATCAGCACGATGGTGTAAAAATATCCAGAGCCACTTTACTGACAACACTGAAATTCAGTTTGCTTTTAAAGCAGTCCATCACCTTCCTTCCTCAGTTACCATCCTCCTTTCATAGAAATGTCAGACACTGTGTAATTGTCTCGATTCTGGCATAGTGAGATTGATTATATGCAAAAAAAAAAAAGTATTCAGGCATAAAGACAGGTTGCAGTCCAGCTATAAAGTCTGCACATGTAAGTAAAATAAAAAAAAGATCAAGATACATTGATACAGCACACATAGAAGAAATATAATGGAGAATGGGGTGTTTAGTGACTAAATAAGATACAGTGTCCACGTTATCATAAGATAAGGGCAGGAGGATAATAGATGAGGAATATCATTTACGCAGAAAAGCAGAATTTGCTATAGCTTAGGATTTTTTCATAATCATAGAACGTGTCTCATTCATAATATGACTCATTTATCAGTCTTGTGGTAAAGTCATGTATAAATGAATTCATTGGCCAAACTTTCGCAAAACCAAATGCTCCCGCTAGATTTACGAGCCCTTCTGAACATTGTACTATTGTGTGTACGTCAATAAATACTCAGCCCCCCATCAACTGCAAAATGTATTTGTGGCACAGCAAATTGTCATTTAGTGAACTGCAGAACATCCAAAAATTAAAAAGTGCAGCTGATAAACATGGTATAATCCAAATCTTCCAATAATGCAACTCAGCCACTGCAGAGCATCGGCTCTAATACACATACAGATACAACTCCTCCTCTTTTAATAAGGTAGCACCCTTAAATAGATGACTAGTCTAAAATTATGGATATGTTTTTGCTTTAGATTGTCATTAATATGAAATGTCTGACTTTCACGAAAATATCATGTCATTTTCAATAAATATGTGATTTAAACCTGGCAGTGTAAACCATCTAAAATTACTAACTTATGCCAATTATACTATTTGAAGCTCCGTTTACACGAGTGACTCTCCTCATACATAAATACACACAAACTCAGGAGCATGTGTAGGATGCTCATATACAGCTTGATAAATGAGGCAAGTTATGCATAGAAATAAACATAAACAAATGTCAGGTATTAGATTTGTGGAAGCCTGTCTTAAGTCTCAGTATATTAAATTAATAAGCACATTTCTCGAATGAATCGTTTGATTCAGGGCTTATTTTTTGCCCCAGACTAGATGTCACAGCCCCTGGGGGGTACATTACTTCATCTTGAGAGAGCTGAAAACTGAATTAAAAAAAACAGGAAACCCTAAATATTTGTTCTGATGGTAACAGAACCCAGAAACCCAAGCCTGAAGAACAGCTGGATTCTGTGTGTCAATCAGTATAAGCATTAGAAGCAGATTGATTTCTTACTGCTTACAGCTTTTTCTCTAGTTATTACTAAATCTCACTGTCTCTTCCTTTCATCTTTATAATCCTTTCCTCTTCTTTCTGAAGTCTTTTGATCATTCTGATCCCTCTGACTTTAAAGTCTGACTCAATACTCATCCAATAAGCGAATATTTCAATGTTTAAGTTTCATTTTGCTGTTTTGAGGAGTTTTGTAGAAACCATTTTGCATAATGAGTGCGTAGTCGCTCAGTATAGCTTCCTTAATCTCTCTCTTTCTCTCTCACACCCATCACAGTATTAAAATCTATATGCAAAGGGGAATTTATCAGTCTTAAAGACATTTTTTTTCACAACCATGCATGAATATAGATAAGAGGAAGTGAATAACAGTGGAAATGCTACAGCACAATCACATGTTTAGGAGGTTGTATGATTAGTTAGATGGAAATAAAGTTGTATTTCATTTGTTGCCTCTGCTCCTTTAAAGGTAAAGACTGTGTCTAGGGTGTTGTTGAGTCAGTGTGGAAATCGATGGCAGACAAAATGGAATATGAATGGTGAGCCAGGGGCCACTAAATACCAGGAAAATCCATCTTGTCTGCAACAGTATTGGCTACAAAACCTTGTGTTAAAATAGATATCATCTGGCACCGATAGGTCAAATGAAAGCTTTGTGGCCTGCAGGCTTAAATTCACCTAAGACATATACCACAACAGATGAATAATTGGCAAAAGCATATCTAATGTGCTGTTTCGTGAATGCTTTGTTACGAGCTGCCTGTTGACTCGCTCACTAGAATAACGGTGAATCAGCCAGGCGTGAACCTGCTGCTTTATGATTTCCTTGACACAGGCTGCAGAGTTCAGGCTGCACGTTTTAAAGTGTCAGAGTGATTTATGCCTGCAAGTAGAATTTTCGGTCTGCAATCAATTTTAGAACAAAGGATGTGTCAATCACGGAACTGTAGCCGACAGTAGGCTTTCATATGACAATGGAAACGCATACGAACCTCTTCTAGAGGACATAGAACACGTGTGACCCTCCACGATTTCATATAGACAGGTGGCCTTAAAACACAACACATATAAAAGTTTAACAGGTAATATGAACATCTCTGCATCCCAATCAGTCACAAACATTGAACGGAATTTTGAATTGAAGTGATTCAACCATTAATTAAGCTATATCACACAAGCCAGAATGCTGTGGTAATGAATATCAGTGTGGCTGTAATTCAGCCATAGGTAGGAGGCTGCAGGCAATCACTGCATGAATACCATGGGTGTGATGGTGCTTTTATACAACAGATCTGTAAACTAGAAATTACTTCCTGAGTAACTGACTTTTCAGACACAATTGGCCTAAACAAAAATAGTTTGCAAAGACGCCACAGCTGGATAGAGCGGTGCATGTTGCCAGGCAACACACAGACAAATGGAGTAATACAAGCAGTGAATTGTCCCATTGTTGTTATTCTAAATATCAGCACTTTTGGAGCACTGCTTGTCCAATCATATTAGCACAGTGGAACTGGAATTGTTGTATAATCTAGTAAATGATACAAAAGTATGCAACAAAAATCAGATATGATTGGTCATTAGAGGTTGCTTAATTTGTTAGAAAAGCAATTCAGTAGGGCCGGCTTATATCTTTATTATATTTTATCTCTTGTTCTAATGTTCTATAGTAACAGGTCATTCACAGCGACATGTATGGTAGATACTCAACATAATAATGGATTAAAAAACATGCTCTAATTTGCTAAAAATATAAAATCATTGATACAGTTGAAGCTTTCTGAATACAGATGTTAGTGGAGTTTCCAAATGTTGTAAGTGTTCATGACAGGGGACTTTTGTCTTGGCATTGACATTGCAATTGCAACTCCCCCTTCAGGCAGCAGAGGGCTCTAAATATTCTAAACTATTATCCCGAACTCCCCCCCCCCAAATTTCTCTTGGCTTATTCCCACCCACCATATAGGTCCCCAATATTATACAGCAATTACCAAACAGGATGGATGAAGGCTATCATATACATGCTGTGAGACATAATCCCAACAACTACGTGTTTTCAAGCTACTGCTGCCCATGCCGCATCAAAGGGCAGCGCAACCCAGTCAGAGGAAAGCACTATCTACCTTCTTCTGCATTCATGAGCTCACAAATGCCTGTAATTGGCTAGTGTTGAGTGAGAGAGAAAGAGAGAGAGAGAGAGAGTATGCCACCCTGCTCAGAAAGCATCAACTTGATTCAAACTTCCAAACCGTGGACTATATGGCTAAAGCTTTTCAGTTGCACCACTTGGGAGTCCTCAATCTTCTTCTTTAAATCTTCCCCAGTCAGTTCAGCAACAGCTGTATGGCAAAAAGTCACTTTGTCAACATTACTGAAATGGAAATTATCATCTAATGTAAATGAGAGAAAACTGGCTGTTCCGTTCAATTTAGAATTAATACATCATATTTGTTCTAATTATTTCTACATATTTTACTACTGGAATTGATATATAGCACGTGCATGGACAAAGACAAACCCTTTGATTCGAACCCTTTCATTCTTCCTCATAACCCATGTATTATTCATGCTGCATAGATTACAAGTCAGAACTATTATCCCACACCTTTCCTATGTGCACTATGGAATATGTATGAGCATCTAATTTACTCTGGGCACAATTCATGACTGGCATATTGTTCAATCCTGCAAGACTGACAAGCCTCATGCAGGCAGCCTACAGCTCATCTATTAACACAGAATAATCCAAAGCAAGATGAACAGCTGAAAGCATTTTTACTGGCATCTGTCATGTTTCTTTTATTTCCTTTTTTTTTAGTATAATCCTCAGTTCACCTAGAGTAGATGAATTAAAATTGAATAACCCCAAAGCACCGTTCCTTTTTTTTTTTTGCTTTTGTTATATCTGCATCTTTTTTCTTTTCTTTTTTTTTTAAAAAACAAATGGATTCAGGAAAGCTGATCAGCACCATTATACTGCAAATGTATTAAAAAAATGATTTAAAAATTCTGCTTCTGTAAAGCCAGGGGTATCTGATGAATACTAATGCAATTATAATGAAATGAACACAAAGACTAGAGTTCATTAGAATTGTTCAGGGAGACAAAAAGAAATACAGTGTGTATGTGTGTTGGGTGTGTGTGTGCATGGAACACTGGAGTGGTTTAGTTTACAATGGCTTCACTCTGAACCTAATTATTCAGTGGTGTGTCTTCAGGATGCCCAGTGCCATGCTTCAACAGAAGCAATGAAACTAAACAAACTGCCACTGATACATTATGTAACAGAGGATTATGTGAGAAGCTATTCCCACTCCTCCAAACAAGTGAGAGAGTGTATTGGAGGTGAAGGTACTGATTCATTCTCTTACTCTCTCACCTTGGTAGATTGTTGGGAACTGGTGTGATCTGGTGTAATGTAGAAAAGACACACACACACACACACACACACAGGGGTGGAGGAGATCAATGCGAAGAACAATGCGAAAGGGCCGGTAGATAAACAAGTGTGGTGAAGTACAAAACTGCATACTCACATAGTTTAAATAACATAGTAACCCTCAGATTCCAAAGAACCCAGAACACACACACACACACACACAGGGGCGGAGAGGAAAAGTATACTGAAGAGAATGGAAGAGAAATACGAAAGGGCCGGTAGAAGAATAATCGTGGCAAAATACAAAACTGCATACTCACATAGTTTAAATAACAATTTGACACTGTCTGCTGGTTGAGCAACACACACACACACACACACACACACCCACACACACATACATACACACACACACACACACACACGCATATATGATGGTAACATAAGAACCCAGAACATACACACACAGGGGTGGAGGAAAGGGCCGGTAGATAAACAAGTGTGGTGAAGTACAAAACTGCATACTCACATAGTTTAAATAACATAGTACCTCAGATCCCAAAGAAAACACACACACACACACACACAGGGGTGGAGGAAAGGGCCGGTAGATAAACAAGTGTGGTGAAGTACAAAACTGCATACTCACATAGTTTAAATAACATAGTACCTCAGATCCCAAAGAAAACACACACACACACACACAGGGGTGGAGGAAAGGGCCGGTAGATAAACAAGTGTGGTGAAGTACAAAACTGCATACTCACATAGTTTAAATAACATAGTACCTCAGATCCCAAAGAAAACACACACACACACACACAGGGGTGGAGGAAAGGGCCGGTAGATAAACAAGTGTGGTGAAGTACAAAACTGCATACTCACATAGTTTAAATAACATAGTACCTCAGATCCCAAAGAAAACACACACACACACACAGGGGTGGAGGAAAGGGCCGGTAGATAAACAAGTGTGGTGAAGTACAAAACTGCATACTCACATAGTTTAAATAACATAGTACCTCAGATCCCAAAGAAAACACACACACACACACACATATGATGGTAACATAAGAACAGTACACTATATTTAATCTCAACACTAGTGGCTTATCCTAGCACCTATCACACCCCTCAGAACTCATAAGACACCCCATCTCTCTCTCACACACACACACACACACACACCTACACACACACACACACACCTGTACAATGGTTACATAAGAACTGTATATAATATTTATACTAAACACTAGTGGCTGGTCCCAGCGCCCCTTACACCACGCACACCCTCACACCACTCTGTACTCAGAACACACACACACACTGATTATATAAGAACTGTATATAATATTTATACTGAACACTAGTGGCAGGTACCAGCACACCATATATCACTATGAACTTCAGAACACACACACACACAATTATAACTCTAACCCTAACCTTAACCTTCACCTCATTAACTTCATTTGTCTCATTTAGTTTTCACAAATTGAGTAAAAAAAACAAAAACAAAACAAAAGAACCACAACAGAATCCAACAACCTACGGCAGGATGCCATTGATCTCTGCCTGGAAAACTGCTCTTTTCTTTATTTCATACTTTCTTTTTTTCTGTTTTTTTATTGTAAATGTCAAAATTATTAGATTGTCTGATATTGCAGTACTTTTATATCTTTTTTCCCCACCAACATGTAAAAATATGCACACCAACACACACACACACACACACACTTCTATACTGAGGAGGCTAAACAGCTTTAACATTTATGTTAATAAGGTAAAGAGTGTCAGAGTAGAGCACACAAACACAACGAAACGACAGCACAATATTCTCAGCCAAATAAGTCTCCACTGCAATATACTGTAAAGCCCATTACTATTTTCTTTTTTTTTTCTTTCCTATTTTATTTTTATTTATTGTGAACATGCATTTGAGTACAATCATATGGCATATTTCAACTATTATATTTTCAAAGCAGAATTGTCAGCTATTTAATCATTTGCATTATGAATTCCTTACATTTGCCTTAACACATTAAAAGTCTAAAAAAAACAGGACTTACCTACAGCAAACACGAGCACAGGCCACAGATCATCAGACATGAGGAGAAAAAAAAGAGAAAGAAAAACAAGATTCAATTAGGATAAAGAAACAAATGTTTACTTTTACGATTAAAGATGACTTGAGGTTATCTGTTTGCCGGCTTTATTATTAGTGCCAGGAGGCTAAAGACAGAACCCAGATCCCTCTGCTTAATGTAAACTGTTGGGACATGGACTCTGCATCATCAGCAGTAAGCTACGCTTGTGTTATAGGAGCTGTTTGTCATTTTATATCCTTCTGCAATTAGAATACTAATGCCTTCTCAGCAGCATAACGAAAACGTGACCTGAAACTGTTATTTTTTATACTGATCACTTCTGTTACTATATACAGTTTCTTCCCCGGAGCTAAAACCCGGCTCAGTAACTGACCAGAAAAACCTCATTAACACGAACCAACGCTTTGCTGAAATACAGAACTGAATCCTCACAGCCAGTCTAAATTTTGTCATACAGCTCTCATCATTTTATGCCTGAACATACTACTGACTTCAGTTTATTCTGCACACACACTGCTCATCTGTGCCTTGCAGATTGCACACACTAACTCAGCTGTATATACATATCTTAAAGAAATATGTATTTATCTTTTTATGCAGTAAGAAGAAGAACTGAGCAGAAGAAGCCTTTATTATCGCCACACATACATTATAACACAATGGAATTCCTGACTTCGCATGTCCCAGCTGAGGAAGTTCGGGTCAGAGCACAGGGGCAGCTATGATACGGCACTCCTGGAGCAGGGAGGATTAAGGTTCTTGCTCAATTGCCCGACAGCTTGCTGAAGCTTGAACCCCAATCCTCTGATCAACAACCTTAACCACTTGAGCCAATCACTGTTGTATATAATGCATATATGCACAATACACCATGCAGACACAGGTCAAGAGCTTCAGGTAATGCTGACTGGGACATGGTTGTTAGTATTAGTGTGAGTATTTTAAAAACTGAAGTTCACACACACAACAATCTCAAAATTTTATGCAGAAAAAACATCTAGTGATGATTGTTATGCAGGTGGAAAATCTTTGCTGATTATAGAAAACAGAGGGGAAAAACCAGACTGCATCAAGTCAACAGGAGGTTTAGAATAATAACCACGATGAGCAGAAACGCATCTCTGAATGTACTACACAGCAAATCCTGAGGTGAACAGGCTCAAGACCACATCAGGTTCCAGAAGGTACAAGATCAAAAAGACTGGAAATAGTCCAGGTAAGCTTTCTCCAATCTACACCTGAGGTCTAGTGTCAGCTAATGACAATGAATTCCTCCATAAATGGTGCCTTGATCCTTATATTCTTTTGTGCAATTCAGCCTATTTCAATCACACTACCTGTCCCTCATAACCAGCATTATGATAATATTCATGTGATTATGATATAATCAAATAAAGGTTATTAGTAAAAGTGTGATGTAGAAGATGCTTTCAAAATTCCAGGGTTAAAAGGGGTCTTCATTATTGTAACATCCATTCTATCACACCACAGAGTCGGACAACACAGGCTACATTATAGTGCTGTCCATAATTATTGGCACCTGTCATAAATATGTACAAAAATATATACACTCAAAGTTTGCATTAAAACAGTAGGTTGACGTTGATGTGCCAAATGTATGTGAAAAATGTATGAAACACCTCCAGAGAATATTTGAGATAAATTCCAACAAATTTTCATTGTTGGAAAACTTATTTTCTCCCTGTCTCCAGAATATCTGTTGTTGACCTGGGGGTATTAATATGATGTTGCACACATGCAAAAGCCCTTTGTCATTCATTATTATGGGTAAAAATTGAGCTTTGAAATTGAGACAGATGGTTGTTGACCTGCACAAATCTGGTAATGGATCTGAAAATGATTAAGCACTTAACAAAACTGGCATCACAGAAAATTTGCCATTCCAGAAACAGTTGGAATTTTGCCATAAAAGTGACCCACAAGCACAATGGGCTGCAGAGTGTAAGCTAAAAAGCATTGGTGTGCAGAATGCTGGATGAGGACACTTGTGTGACACATCACCTGATTTCTAGCTGGAAGCTATTATGTAATGCAGGGGACCAAACACATTCCACATTTGCTCTAAGCTGGCCTTCATCATTAACCGTCATGAGTGGAATGAGATGTTTTAGAGCACACAGCTCCATCCAACCTGTGCTGAAATACAGGTCTGCTTGTACGAAGGACATGTCTGTCCACTTGAGCCGATTATGGGGATTAAACTCTCACTGAATACAGATGTGTGTAACAGCAGAAAGAAATGGCAAGTGAATGTGATCAGAGTCACTCGAGAACAGGATAATTGCATTAAGTAGAGGTTATTTCAGCAGGACACTGTGGTGCAGCTCCTGTTCAAGGTTAAAACACAAAGTGTCCCTAAAATTCTCTGATCAAAAGACTTATAACACAGCATACAGAGTAGCTATCTTTCATCAAACGTCTCAGAGAAATGGCTGATCTCTGATCTGTCTAGTTATTATAAAAGACAAAATCTGATCTAAAGAACAAACATTCAGCACTCTAGATGTCATCACTAGGAACATTTTATTTGATTTTGAAATTGTAGTAATGGAAGCATGGTGATATAGTGGGCAGCTTTGCCGAGCTCGATCCTGTGCGAGGAATTTGGCATGATCTCCCTCATATGAGTTTCATGGTTCTCCAGTTTCCTATGACTTCCCAAAAAACATGCAGGTGAACTGGTGTGGCTAATATGTAACAAAAAAGTGTGTGCATGGTGCCCTGACAGAGACTGATGTCCCATCCAGGATGTATTCCTGCCTCACACACAATGTTCCCAGGGTAGGCTCTGGATAAAGCGGTTACTAAAGATGAATGAATAAATGAAGCGTGTTTAGTGAAAGCTTCATGCAGAAAACCTTTTTAAACTTCCATAAGGACATGACCTCACACTGCTCCCAAATCCACTATTACATTCACATCACAGCCAGTCTTGGATGCTAGCCAGTAGATTAGCAAAAGCATAAGCTGCCCATTACATTAATAAAGTATTTAAGCCCTTCTTAGATGAAGCTTACTGCAGTGTGTGATGATGTCTGAGAGCTGACTGGTGATCAGGCCAGAGCTGGCTGCTTACCAAAATCTCTAAAAGAAAAGGAAAATGGCAGAACTCTCTCTATCCAGCTAGCGCCTTTTACAACAATCAATTATATTCAAAAATAAATCTTCCTTCATTGTTAAAATCAATGAGGAATGAAAAGCCAGCGTGCTAATGCTCTGGAGCTCCACTGGCTGACTGAATGTCTCTCCGCTTTCTCATCCACACTACGCTAAAGACTCTGAGGGAAGTGAATCTGCAGGGGAAAAAGCATAAGCTTGATGTCATCTTTTACACAAAAGACACTGATAATAGAATTTCAGCCCTTGCCATTTCCCGTTCCCGCTCTCTCCAAATCACCTGCCCCTCTGAGCGCACATGAGGGATGCAAACCCGCGCTGCGCCGGCCTCCCTCGGGCTACGCTAATTGTGATATTTGTCATTCGCTCCATCAGGGCACGTTTCATTTGCCACGCTGTTATTGTGTTGCAAATTCACAGCCACATCCTGAGAGCTCTCGTTTGTACAGGGAGATCGTCCCCTGCTGTATATTCCACAGGCGCGAGCAAGGCCACTGCTGTGCACGGAAGGCTTCCCTGTATAGATGCACTAATGGGAGTGAATGGGGGGAAAGGTGCAGGCAGGTAGGGGACCTCTCTTTCATCACTAGATCACAGTGGGGGAGAGATATAGAGGGGCAGAGTGACAGAGAAGAAGAGGAGGGGGGTAGGACCATGACAGAGTGCTATTTTTAGCCCACTCTCCTTCATTACCATGCTCTTTACTCTTGGAAGGCATAGAGAGAAAGCAGAAGCATGAAGCTGCTGCTATATAAATAAGCCAGGGCATCCACTGGGAATCAGACAAAGGGAAAAAGGACAACAACAAAATAAACATGATTATTCCACAACAACATAGTAGTCCTGCTGGAACTGTTCCACTTTATTCCACAGATGCCTGGCTTGTTAGATCACTCAGACTGTAGGAAGTGCTGATCGCAGACATGTGTCACTATACATTCCATCAAAATGTGAAGTTATGTGTCTGACAAAGGTCAAATCAAGGATATTGCTCCAATTTTGCTCTTTTGGGGGTGTGGGCATGGCTTGTCTGTATTTAACATGTTACTGACCATGTTATTAAACCCAAGCTATTAAACCTTTAACGGAAAAAAGACAACATGGCTAGAAATATTTCGACTGTACAGGAGGAAAAAGAAGACATGATGAAGAGAATTGTGGGAAAGTTCAGGGGAGCACAAAGCCAGGTAAAAGTGACTATGTGAATTATTTAAGCATCAAACAGCAAGCCTGTCATTTCAAAAGAAAAAAAAAAAGGTCCAAACTGGATGCATTTCTGCACTGGCTCTGAAAGCCTCATGTAAAGCATACCCTGCTGAGCTTATTTCATGCCTATGTGTTTCTCACTTGCGAGCCGAGGTGAAACATAAGCTCAACAGAGATGTAGTCAAATTTCTGCATGCTGTGATCTTTATTCAAAACCATAACCAACAACAATGGCCTGTATGTGCAGCTTGTAGTGGCAGAGTAAAGTGTTTATATGCTAGTAGGGATAGTCATGGAGAGTACGAAGAAACATGCAGATTGTTTGCTCAGTGTGGTTCTACAAGTGCCAGGTTTTATTGACTTGTGCTGTAATTAAAGCTGGCCTGACATCGGCTGTCCCTGTCCACTGTTTCGTTGAAGCTGTAGTACATCAAGATTTAAGTATTTTAAACCTTAAGAAAACTTAGCCATGGTGTGGTGTGGATTGCAGTCCAGTGTGACTTATGAAAGTAGAAAGTAGGTTTAACTTCAGAAGTCAATACTTCTTATTATATCATATTCCAGTGACATTAAAGTTAAATGGCTCAGGCGATATTTTTCTCCCTTGTGTCCCACTCTCTTTCTTCCAGGTATTTATAACACATCAAAACGGCCAACATAACTAGTCCAAAGATATTGGAAGCATATCAGCTCAAATTTATACATAAATGTAAATTTTGATTGCGTTTTTTTTTTTTATATCTTTTATATTTACTTTGCTCATTCTTTATAAATTATTGCCTCTAGCTCTGGACAATACCCCTGGTACATAACTTGGCTTTACAAGACCCTGGAAATTGGACCACCTGTGCTATGAGACTGATCCAGACTGTCACTTGGTGCAACCCTACATAAGAACTGAATGAGAACTGAAGAACTGAATCACTCTGTCACTTTGAAGTGCACCACTAACATTAGCGAGAAACTGAGAGCATTAACAAGGACGGAAAACAATAGCAAAATAACGAAAGAAACTGAAAAGCCAAATGAGTCAAAATGGGTGTGGAACTAAGAAAATAATAATAATAATTATAATTTGCCTTTATTTGTCACATATACATTACAGCACAGTGAAATTCTTTTCTTCGCATATCCCATCCTTGGAGGTTGGGGTCAGAGCGCAGGGTCAGCTATGATACAGCGCCCCTGGAGCAGAGAGGGTTAAGGGCCTTGCTCAAGGGCCCAACAGTGGCAACTTGGTGGTGCTGGGGTTTGAACCCCTGATCTTCCGGTCAATGACCCAGAGCTTTAACCACTTGAGCCATAAAGAAATAAAGCATACTTCCTGCAAATTGTGCACACAAATCACTTCAATTAATTGTTCCTCAAGCACAAAATTTTCCATAAACAGTGTTGGAATTTTATTTTCAGTGATCCTCTAACTCAGGGGTACCCATTTTTTTCCCCCGAAAAGGGTCAGTGTGGCTGCAGGTTCATTCCAACCAAGCAGAAGCCACACCTGGGTCTACTGAAAGCCAAAATCAACTGATTAGACAGTCGTAGGTGTAACTTCTACTTTATTTGAATGAAAACCTTCATCCACAGCAGGCTTTTCCGGATAAGATTGGCCTCCCCTGCTCCTTCCACCCAGAGCACACAACCAAGGCTGGCTGTGGCTCGTCTAGATTCAAACACCTGATGTTAGAAACACTTTTCTGCTGCACCACTCTGGAGCCTGAGGCTCATTCAGGTATAATATAACAGTGACTATTAGACATGGCTTTATGGATGGTTAAAATCCAAACAGGATGTGTATATACCACCTAATAAGCAGTGGTCATAAGCTCTTATGCTCTCATTTTTGTGGCTGTATGTGATTCTGGTGAATGGACGAGGACTGGCAGAGACCTTTAGTACACAATGTTTCTAATCTAATCTACTTGAGAGGATATTGCATCCTCCAGCGGCATGAATCACTTTTAGAGGCAACATCCTGAATGTGCACAGGCATGAGCATAAGCAGAGTAATTGTCTATGATGAGTGAACTGCAAACGTACACTCTGAGCTCGTTTTAGCCCTCTTTTACAGGAATGAGAGAGAGAGAGGAGATGATGATGATGATGATGAGAGAGAGAGAGAGAGAGAGAGAGAGAGGAGACGATGAGAGTGACATATATAGATAGAGAGGAGATGATGAGAGAGAGAGAGAGAGAGAGGCAGTATCAGGATAATCTAGCTCTGAACATTACAGCTGAAATGGAAATTCATGAATGAGTTTTGTTAGAAAACAAAGCTAGATGGAAACTGACACACATTTAGAGCAGGGAGTTGAGACTCATTTTGCTGCTGAACGGCTCCAGTTTTCCAGGCAGAGATCAGAAGGAGAACACCTTTTATCTGTAATTTGACACATAGGTGCAGACATATTGTAACAAGCTTAAAGAAAATCCAAGGAACTATAAAATATTTGCTATATTAAAATATGTACAAAATATTGTATGTGCATTATATACAGCCTGAATATTTACGCACACATTTAATAACATGTACACAATTTGGAGACCGGAGATTGTCATATGAACATCAGATAGATTCAATTTCCCAGATATGGGTTGCTACTGTGACTCACACTCATCGGGTGCGTCTCAATCGGATCCCTAGATCCCTAGGTCGTAAATCAGTATATCATGTACTGATGAGGACCCTGGCTCACTACACATTGAAGACAGTGATGACTTAATTTCCAGCAACATGACTGCATGCACACATATAATACATGTATATTCAGTACATAAAAAAGTTATATTTCATATAAATTTGTTCACTTAATCACACACCTTTCTTCATTTCACTTCAAACCTGATCATCGACTAGTTACTGATTTTTTTTTTTTAAATATCGTCAAACAATAGCCGTTAGAGTCAAAGCAAACCGTATACAGAATATCAAATAAAGGTAAAATTGCTAATGTAAGTAATCATTTGATAGCTAAAACAACTGTAACAAGCTGTAGACAAAGTTGGCTGAGAGTTTGTCCTCCATTTTTTTAAGCTAAGAGGCTTGAG
Source organism: Hemibagrus wyckioides (assembly GCF_019097595.1). Taxonomy (NCBI): domain Eukaryota; kingdom Metazoa; phylum Chordata; class Actinopteri; order Siluriformes; family Bagridae; genus Hemibagrus; species Hemibagrus wyckioides. Next base: position 20,241,683 of record NC_080714.1, on the reverse strand, counting down.
AAAGTATTACGTAATTTCCAGTGAAGGAGCATAGTGAGCATGCTCGCTGGATTTTTCTGGTGCATTGTGGGATTTTTTTTAGGGTGCAAATCTTCCAGGGCATGGGAAGGATTTTGTAATTGAGAGAAAGAGAGAGGGAGAGAGAGAGAGAGACAGTTCTTAAAATGGCTGACCCCTTATTAGTGCCCTGACTACTGAACTAGAGAGCTGATTGAGATACACACTTTGTCATAGTCATTACCCGAGTTCAATCACACCTTGCACACTCAAATTCATGTAGTTGCAGGTGAAGGTTCAGTTCAAAAGGCAGGCAGACAAATCTAAAACGTGAAGTTTAATCACCATCATAAGCAGGGACATTCAGGAGACAGGTAATCAGCAGGTAAGGTAGCTATTAATAACAGCAATAAATACTCTATGTTAGATAAAGCAGTTAAGTAAAAGAGCAAACGACTGTTGAATCAGTAAAAATGTGTTTAAGATGCAGAGTAGCAAACTGCTTCAAAGCCCACTTTTATTTTTTAAATTCTCTACAAGTTTTTATTAGAGGGTCTTAAATCCTGTTGATCCTTAGTAATTGATCCTGTGCTTAAAAGGGGCTGGGAAAACAATTAGAAACAGATCAGATGGCTGTTTCCCAAATCCGACACGAGGTGGACAGGGTGCACTGTGCTCAGCCATGGCTTTGTCTCTCGTCTAGGCAGGTCACATGGACTTGTGCAAATGTCACCAGGGCGACATTTAAAAGGGCCGGGCTAAAGCGTTGCTTTGGAGAAGAAGAATCCTACCGCAGCGCTGCCTCAGTACAGCCCACCGTCTCTAATGACCTCTTTTCCATAATGGAAACAGATCCCTTCTGCGTCAGGCACAAGGCTGGAATGAAAGCAGTCTAAATAAAGCGAGATTCAAATATAACAGCGGGGATAAAAATGTATTCATGACGAACGAATGAGAGACAGCAAAAAGAACAGAGAGAGAGAGAGAGAGAGAGAGAGAAGCGAGAGAGGAGTGGGAGGTAGTTTAAGAGGGGGACAGAGAATGAGACAGGCAGATCAGGTAAAACAAGGAATATTGGACAAGAAAGATCTCTTGGTGGTGCTTCTGTTCTTATCATAACCACAATTTAAAGAGGGCCATCTGCCAATCATCTCGTCCTCAAGGACCTGTGTGTGTGTGTGTGTGAGGCTCTCTGGTTTTTGTATGAACGTAGATTTTATATGCAGCACAAAAAAACAACAGAACCTACACTTCATCCAGTGATTAAAACAATTCTCCAAATAAAAAGTTTTTATTTATTAACGAACACATACTTTTCAACAATTTCTAGCTGTTTGATGTTACAGAACACCTGCGAGACTAGTTAGCTCCTATTTACAAAAGAGCAGCTGCAAAGAATCTCTCACACCAGCCTTTCTTTTTTCTCGTTCTTTTTTGAAAGCGTGGTTTTTTGTTTGCTGTGTTTTGCTCTCCTGACCATATAAACACAGTTGAAAATGAAGCTTTCTGAAGGCATCTTTCAAGGTGGAGAAATTTTAAAGTTTAAAAAACACTGTTCACATTTGTGTGTGTTATCAACGTGCCAGGCCACTGCTGAACGGGTTGCTAGGTGTGTGGTCTGTAATTTCCTATTTAATAATGTGTTTGCAATTGAATTTTGTTTTGCTTTATTATTACACCCTCATGTGGAGGCAGCAGAATATGATAAGAGAGGTACTAGACCAGAATCAATCGCTCCAGTGGTACAATCTGTACTGTAGATAAGACTGATTATGAATAAGACGCAGACAAATATGTTGTCTATCCATCCGTCCCTCTGTCCATCCATCCATTTATCCGTCAGTCAGTCCGTCCGTCCGTCCATCCATCCATCAGTCCATTCATCCATCAGTCCATCCATCTTTCCATCAATCCGTCCATCCATCATTCCATTCATCCATCCATCAGTCTATCCATCTGTCCCTCAATCTGTCCATCCATTTTGTGTAGCTCTTATATCCTATAGAGGGTTAAGGGGAACCTGGAGTCTATATCAGCTTACTTGGGGTACAAGGCGGGGGACACACTGGATGGAGTGCAGACATACACACACACACACATGCACACACACACGCACGCACACACACACACACACACACACACAACCATGCTAACCACTAAGCCACCCTGCACTGACTCCAACATGTAATCTAAAACAGTATTTTATCTGACTGTCAGTCCAAACATATTAGTCTTGAGTTTTTAAAACTTCAGCTATATTCTTTTTTTTTTCTGCACATTGCTTCATTACTGCTTAATACACAAGCTCTGTCTGTCAATAAGATAGATTGCTAATGTGGGTGCTTTCCAAAAACTCTGCACATGTGGATATAAAATTTATTATAAAACAAAACAACAACAAAACAACAACCAAAAAAACAACAACCAAAAAAAAACCTCCCAGGGCCTTTGTCTAAATATGAACTCAGACCTTCGAAGAGGGTTGTCTGGTCTCTGGACTTTTCCTCAGACTCGTATTGAAGTAGCTATATTGAAAAGAAAAAATCCATAAAAAAAACATTCAGGGTTCCTAAAAATATTATTTTAGTTGTGGGTTATTAACCTCTTACCCTCATCCATCAAGAAGAGAGAAGAAGGATAGAAGAAGTGGTAGAGAAGAGAAATGCTGCTATCCAGAATGGGAAAATGGATTTGGAATGAAATGTCTTTAATATCCCACAGGTCGTGACAGAACGTCTTGCTGGTGGGAGAGCGAGAGAGCAAGAGAGAGACAGCACTGTGAAATTAGGTCTGTCCATCTGTCTTTCTGCCCTGTTGAGGATAGATTGACCAAAACTGAGATCGCGTATCAGTCTTCCAATGCAGTGTATCCATCTCTCCTCTCTCTCTCTCTCTCTCTCTCTCTCTCACACACACACACACACACTAACTGCAAATTCAAATATAAAAGCTGTTCTCCTTACTTTCTTAGTACAAAAGTGTTTACACAATCACCAATATATGAATTTTTGCCTGTGTGTGGTGTGTGTGTGTGTGAGAAAGAGAGAGAGAGAGAGAGAGAGAGAGAGAGAGAGAGGTGTATACAGTGCATTAGAAGACTGATGGATGTATGCTATGATTAAAGTGCACTGCCTCTATATCTGCATCTATATCTGTTTAGTGTTCCTAATATATGTATATGTATTTGGATTTAAACCTAACGTGGGCATGGCCTAACCAGAAGGGTGTTAATGTGAACATTGTGCCTCCTGTCCTTATATATTATAATGTTTTTGTATTCCGTTCCATCTTTAATTTAATATGAGCTTCATTTACATCTTTTTTAATTAAACATTTTAATAAAGGAGCTTGTTCATTTCACAGATAATCCTTCCCAAAATATTAAAGAGTTCTAATCAGAGGGCGGGAGGAAGTCAGTGGAGTGGAATTCATAGAGAGAACGAAGTGTTTACGAACCAGACCTGTGCTAAGCAAGTGCTAAATAAACCTATAAATAAACAGGTATTACAAACCCACTGACTCCAATCATGAAAACTAAAGAGAGGCAAAGAGATTAGTTGCAGTCGAAGCCAGACGCTTTAAAGGTGAGTACAGAGCAGGACGGTCTAGCCAAGTGTAACAAATAACATGGCTTTAAAATGAACAATCATCAATCTTCCTGTTACTGAGCCACTACACCAACCTTGCACTCGCAGAGAAAAAAAGCCGTTCCTCAGGGGCTCTGATAGGAAAACACTGTTGTAGGATTTCTGTATGGGAGCTTTAATGGTTCTCACATGGGGATGCTTGATAATGCTTTTCTTAAGATTTAAGAGTTAACCCCCCCCCCCCCCACCCCACCGTGTTTTTTTTTTTTTTTTAAGAAATATGGCTTTATCAGATATAGTTTGGAACTGTCTCTAAGATGAATACACTTCTGCTGTTTCTACCTGAGACGTTAACAGTTCCCACAATGGGTGACTTAAGGAACCCTTCACGTTTTTTTTTGGTATCATTTTTCTTTCGTGAAAAAAAAAAAATGGGACAGTTTCCTTTGATAACAGTTCTTATCTTCCCATAGGCTTTCTCCTAGCATAGTATGTACACAGAACTTATAATTAGTAATACATGTGTAGAATTCGAAGAAAAAAAGCCGCTAAAAAGATAAATGCTACATTAAACCGTCTCTGAAAGGAAAAGTCTTTGGCTACATTGAAGGCTTTGACATAGAACCTTTAAATGTTTACCTATCAGGAACTAACTCAAGGATTACAGATTTTACATTTTTATAAGACTGAAGATAAACAAATGTTCTATTGGTGGTTCTAAGTATAGTTTTAGGAAAACAATATTTCATCCTACACCTTTAATGATACTTGAAGTTGAAAAAAAACCCCTGAAGAATATTCAACCCTTCTTCATCCTCAATCCTTTGTAGATTGTACTATTACTATAAGACTTATTCAAGATGCCATGAAAAACCCTGCCTGCTTTCAACTGGATGGTGGAAGTAATACATTAAAAAGTCTTTCAATTTATAATGAGCTTGACATATTCAATTGGGTTTGTTCTTAGATCTGGAGCCTATCATGGGACAGTGGTGTGATGTGAGAATACATTCAGGATGGGATGCAGGGCATCATGCACTCAGACACACACTCAAATCCTCATGCATATACTGCATGAGGGCAGTGGTGGCTCAAGTGGTTAAGGCTCTGGGTCGTTGACTGGAAGATCAGGGGTTCAAGCCCCAGCACCGCCAAGTTGCCACTGTTGGGCCCTTGAGCAAGGCCCTTAACCCTCTCTGCTCCAGGGGCGCCGTATCATGGCTGACCCTGCGCTCTGACCCCAACCACCAAGGATGGGATATGCGAAGAAAGAATTTCACTGTGCTGTAATGTATATGTGACAAATAAAGGCTGTTTCGTTTCGTTTTGCATAGAGGTGTTATAGTGTAGCCACTCCACAGCTTGGCAAGTTTTTAGGAGGTGAGAGAAAACCAGAGAACCCAGAGGAAACCCATATTTAAAAGAAAAAAAAAAACACATTGAATTTACTTAATGCGTACACAGGTTCCATGTGAATGAACTAGGTTACTGTTTTTGTACATCCAGCATGAATTGATTATGTATTATGAATAAAATTAAACCTGTGCTCTGGATCAAAAACAGGTTGTTGGCATTGTGAAGCAGCAACATTACCCACTGTACTATTGTATCACACACGATTTAATCAGGTTCATTTATTATTACAGTCCCACCAGTGCCAAGATCCTCAGTGGATTTCACAGCATAATTGGCTCAGATTAATACTATGTGAACTGATCACGTTTCACCTTATCATTCATAATCACCAGTTTGAATCTGGACGATGCAATGGCCATCCATGGTTGTGAGTCCAATACAGCAAAACTGGCTGATCAGGTATGCCATACTAATTCCCTTATCAATCACAGCAAAACTAGGCATCTGTAAGCATGTAGAAGTGGGCAATTAGTGTTTTCCTCTTAGTGTGTTTCACCTCCCTCTGACGTTGCTTAAGCAGCAGTTAAAATCATGCAGCTGGATGGTTTCACATGCCTCAGAGGAAGCACATGATAGCCTTCACCTTTTCTGATTGGTAGATGTCATGTGATAGATGACAGAACTGGCCATGAGTAAAACTGGGAGAAAATCAGGGAGAAAATTAAAGATAGCATAAACAATGAAATCATGTTTTGATAAGAAACTAAATATTGTATTTTACTTAATATGTTATTTTAAAGGTGACAATGTCATATACTTTTTTTTTTTTGTCACTGTAGCCAATGCACTAATCTTACTCATACCCATGCCAGGTGAACTGCACCTTTTGAGAACATAAAGTCTTTGAAATCTTCAACCTGGCTTTGCATTCATAGCGCTGAAAACCATAAGTGGAAATGTGACATGATTTAGCACCTTTCACACATTTCCCAAATGATCCTCTTGAAATGAAAGGTTATTATCTGTTATGGCAGGTCTGTGAAGTGTCAATAAAATAAAGCTGGAGAAGAAGATTCAGCTAATTATGACAGGCATTTCAATCTTCTAGAAAGGGTCTTGGATTTACAATTCAAATTCAGGCACATGAGGTGAGTATTTACATTTGCATATCGGGCTAGCCACTAGAGTTTCATTCCTTTACAAAGAGGTCATATTTCTGACTTTCTGTCTTACAAAGGGCTTGTAGTTATTAAGAAAAAAGAGCCTCGACATTGTTTGAGTGGATTACAACCAGGCGTTAATCCTAATTTGAATGAACCCTGCATTAATAACCGACGAGCCTCTGTGTAATTGAAATGCTTAACACGCAAAGCTGAAAGGAAAAGACTACTGTAACAGCAGCAACGTCGATCAGGAGAATGTCTCGGTCAGAATACACACTGTGTGAGAGCGGCAGAGTTGAAAGCATGGAGTAGGCGCGCAACTAATCCCCTGCTTTAAGAAAGAACAGAAAGAAAGCAAGAGGGGTTCGAAAGAACTGAGAGAGAGAGAGAGAGAGAGAGAGAGAGAGAAATGCAGCTATTTCAAAATGGTAAAATGGATTTGTAAAGAAATGCCTTTAATATCCCACAGGTCGTGACAGAACGTCCTGCAGTGTGTGGGTGAGAGAGAATGAGACACAGAAAGCGAGAGAGTCTGTGTGAAATCTGGGCTGTCTTTCCACCCTGTTGAGGAACAGATTGACCAAAACTGAGAGCACATATTACTCTTTCACTGCTGTGCTCTGAATAGTAAGAGCATAACTAATCCCTGGCTCTACAGCAGCACTTAGAAGGCTACATGAGCAAATTAATCATCGAAAAAACAAAACAAAAAAAATGAGGAAACAAACACAAACTTGTTCCTGCTGAGAATAATCTCCTGGCACATCTCACACCACAGCTTTCAGATGTACTCATCACTCACACATTGTTAGGATCGTTGCTTCGGCGCCAAAAAAAAAACAAAACAAGAAGCAGCCAGGTGCACTAAAAGATTTCCAGGTTTTAGTGATTTCTCAGAATGCAAATAATGTTTGTGTAAAAGGCTGAGGTGATCTCCTTCTGTATATTATTGTCAGTAGACCTCACCTTACTCTAATCGCTGGGTCAATGAAATTTCCACACTACACTACACTACAGCTATACACAGCATCTAATTACAGAGAGGAAAAAAAACCCCACCATCTTAGCTGTTAGAGTTTTCTGATTTCTTTATTGATTCTTGCACACAAAATTTCAAAACACAACTGCGCCTGCCTTCCGCTTTATTGTATCCTTCAGACATTTATTTGTATACAAGGATTTAACTATAATTAATCAGCAAAGGGATTAACCAAGAGCAAGGCAGAGTTGAAATCCTGCTAGTTCAGAATTGACTCCAGACAGTTCAATTCCCAGGAAACGTTCAGGCCGGCTCATGCTGTATGTGAAAAGAAGAAAATATATTACCAGAAAAAACGATATCGTAATTAATATTTATCCTGTGATCCAGTGACATCATTCTTTTACACTGTGCCTGCTGTTGCTACACCTCATACCAGAGCTTTCTTGTGTTTCTTCCTTTTAAATGTTTTATGTTTTTGGGGCCGATTTTTGTTTTATGGTTTTATTATTTTGGGTCATTTGTCAAATTTGTCTGCTGGCTGATGGTTCTGGTGAAGCTCCAGACTCAAGTTTGACTCAACAGAATTCCCCTGGCCTTAATATTTCATGCACTGTGTATCTGATAACTTTCATGGAAACAGTAGAACAGGAGAAATGTGAAAATTCAGAAATAAAGGTGCTTTTGCTGAATTTATGGTGAGAACAAAATTCTTTGTCAAATAAAAAGCACTTGGACGGTCCAGGATGTCTTCTGCCTTGTGCAGTGAGTCCCTTGGGGTAGGCTCCAGTTTTTCCATGACCCTGTGTAGGAAAAGCGGTACAGAAAACGGATGGATGGATTGATGGATGGAGGAATAGCATTTGGTCATTCATGAGCAGATGACCAACAAACACCATGTACACAAAGTAAAGAAAGAAGACTCTGGTGTTTGAAAAGGGAAATTCTTTGTACATTGTACTTTCTGGAGCATCAAGAGGAATTCACAGCCAATGTATGTGTCCTGGTAAAATACTGTATGGAAACACTCAAACACTCATTCAATATAAATCCATGTCTATAGCACCACCCATTAAAACTGTTTACATGCTGTCTTGCACATTCGCTTAATTGCTGTTTTTGCATACTGCCACAATACAGTGCACAATGCTGCCACTGCTGTTGTGTATATATAAAATATAATATGCTAACAAGAGCCCTCTTTGTTTATAATCCTTTATATATATATATATATATATATATATATATATATATATATATATATATCCTTATAATATTTTAGCACAATGAAATGAAAATTCACCTGCTGCCTTAAAAATATGAAACTTGAAGCTATGCTTTGTAGTAGTCAAGACAATTTATCATTTTAAGTCTTATTTCTGGAAACTTATCAACTTAGATTTCAATATTCAAAGCTTATTTTAACAATTAGAGTTAAAGAAAAAAAAAAATAGGCTCACATAACAGAATGGTGCTACTTGTGGTTTACAGTCCAGTACATTTATAAGTGTAACCTTGCTTTAGACTGTGATTACTGTAGTCTTTTCAGATTATTGATTGCCCCATTATACAAGGCTAAAGAATAAAATAAACAAATTCAATAACATGCACAATGACTGTGCAATACCATGTGTTCTCCATGTCAGGTCATAAATTATAGACCTGCGATTAAAGAACAATCACCAGTCTGTAAGATCTGGACTTGTGCAGCATGAAACATAAACATTGAAAAAAATAATATAGAAACATTTCTTGACTTGAAGGAACAAGGAATTTTATTTCTGAACTTTTTTCTGCATATTTTGTAATTTCCCCTACCATATTTATAGCCATCTCATGATTTCAATCATAAGAACTTATCCAATATCTGGTGGGGATCGTGTCTTATTATGTGTTACGAGAATTTAGCATCAACAAATTTATTTACAGGTGCGATTTTTCTGCAACCGCAAAACCATATAGTATAAAGGCACTTTTGAAGAAATTTAGTGAAACAAAAAAAATAAATAAAAAAATAGGGAATATAAGGAAATGCAATGTTTCCAAGAATATATAAAATAAAAGAAAGATCAACTGGATTAAAAGTAAACAAAATCCTTTGCCTGTAAAACGCATCGGTTCTCTCAGGTACGATGGCTGCACAGTTTTTTTTTAATTTATCCTTTTTTTATATTATTATTCAGTTATTATTATTATTATTATTATATTTGGATATATTTGATTTTGTCTGTGTATTCCACAAACCTACTCATTGATTTTTTTTAAAACCAACTGGTTGGTTTTCTGCATCTACACCACACTCCTACTTTTGTGAACAGAATATTATTACATTATTACAAACAATATTATTACAACGACATCTTTACAGTGTGTGGATGTGAATGAGTGACAGAGATAAGATGTGTCTCTGCACTTTTATGAGCAACAGAAAGAGCAGTTGGTCTGCGTGAGATTTAAGAAGCCAGCCAGGGGAGTGTGCATAGATAGGCGAGGACTAAATCCCCAAATGTGAGATGCTATTTTGGGTTCCTCCAGACTCTCTGCGATTAAAGTCAGTGAAGTTCAGTGGAACACACACACACACACCTTCACTAATGCAGGAGGAGTGTTATGAATGGCCACACATTCACCTTGCCATTCTTACACACCATTTCAATCAAACCCTGACTTACTTTGTACGGTGTTGTGTACTTGTGTTGCTTGGCAACTAAAGCCAGAGGGAGAAGAGCTCATACAAGCTTTACGGAATCAGGAGCCTGAAATCGCTAGAGGGTTTTCTGATCCTTTACAGCTTCACATCGCTGTGCAGACGCGGCTGTAGTGCCAGCTGGAGCAGTCACGCATTCATATTTTCAATATGAGCCATCGCTGCAATGATCTACTTATAGACCGAGCTGAGCATATCTTTGTTAGATATCTCTTGATATTGGACACTGGACCACATTCGAATGATTACATTTACCCTTTCACTTGAGTTTTCACTGGACAGACTTGAAATAGCGGTGGTATAACGTGGAATATATGCAAGTTAAAACATATGGTCATGAGATGGGTCGTGTCCAGAATTACTCGTAAACATAAACATCTTCATTTACAGCATCTTTATTATAAATGTTTGTGTCAGCTTCAGTTTATCTAGCCTTTTTTAAAGAGAGAGAGAGAGAGAGAGAGAGAAAGAGAGAGAGAGAGTTAAAGTAAAGTAAAAGACTTGCACTTCTTTTCAAATATTCCCTTTTTCACTGTCTTTTAACAAAAAAACATACTGCTGTAATCCTGATTTAAGTGTCTGCAGAAAGAAAAGAAAAGAAAATAGGACTCACAATCGCAAGAAAACTGTGCAGTCTACATTTGGTCGCTTTCCTTTTAGTAAACAGATAAAGTTTGAGCAACAGAAATAAGAGCAACAGAATAATGAAAGCAGGCTGTCTAGGTCATGCTTCGGACCACGTCTTTACAGTGACACAAATGACTGAGGCTGGCTGTATATAAAATGGTTGCAAATTCATATGTATGTGTGTATGAGTTGAAAACTAATTACAGCAGTGTAAACACCACCAGCACACCTGCTCATTTTTCCCATAGAGGCGCATGTGTGTGAACTCCTAGACTTCCCCCTGGGAGAGAAGCGACTGTCACAGTAATACTGTAGTGGCCTTTCTGTCAAACCACAAAATCTGCATCCCTGATTTAATCCGTCTGTGTACTGTGGAGTCTGCTGGGGTTCACTGCTTTTTTTTTTATCAAAAAGACTGAACTCAAAATGTAAAATAATGCATATAGTTTAAGGAATTTAAATGTAAAAAAAATGAAAGGTTCTTTTTTACATCAACTGTTTTCTAGAATCTTCAATCCAATACACTAAACATCCACAATGCTGTTGCCATCTGTGCCATCTATTGTATGTAGATAAAACATTCAGGTGCTGTCATGATTGATTCGCTGGTGTGGATGCAAATTCAGGTAAACATTTAAATTTATGGCATTTGGCAGATGCCCTTATCCACAGCGACTTATATTTAGCTCATACAACTGAGCAATTCAGGGTTAGGAGCCTTGTTCAAAGGCCCAGCAGTGGCAGATTGGTGGTTCTGTGATTCAAACTCACAATCTTCCAATCAAAATTCCAACACCTTACCCACTTCCCTTTATTAAAACGGCATTAAAGTCCAGGCAGAGAATCCAAACCTAAGGCAGACTCGAGGTCGAAAGACATGAAGTGGTTGAGCGACAGTACAAACGGAGTAACAGAGGCAAAGGCAAAATACGGATAAAACAAAAATACAGTCAGGGTCAAAACTCAACAGGAAACACAATAATCAGAAGGCTTGGTAATGCTTGACAACGTGGTGTACTGAGCAAATACTCTGTGGCTGAATGAAAGTCTCTTATAAACAGCGAAAGTGAGTGTGAAGTAGGTGATTTCTCAACTCTGATTGGTCTGAAGGTGGTAATTTTCTATAACAGCAGCACTGGCAGTTGTGATGGGCGCAATTCAAATCACAGTTGTATGTTAATACCCTCAATCTAATATGTTCTTGTTTCTATAGTAACAACTCATTCAGAAGAAGTTGTATAGGAGACGTTCCACATGATGTAAGGCTAAACATAAATAAAGAAATAGTGCTCTAATCTCGCTCTACCAGGTGTGCTCAGTCAGTAGCGGGGTGACTGTAAGCATGGGAGTGTGTGTGTGTATGTTTGTGTGTGTGTGTGTGTGTGTGTGCGTGTGAGTGTGTGTGTTGTGGGAAATGAAGTCCCTGGTGGCCATGTTTGGAGTTGATGACATGGCTGTAGATGACATGGCAAATGTTCTACTTAGAGGTACAATAATCTTATAGTGCAAATCTGTTTGGGTGGAAACCAGTTTCTTTCCTTGTTTACATACAGAAGCTACAGTATTTAACCAATCAGCAGCGGACACAACTGCATTGACCTTGGTGAAGTGCTTTAACAGCAGGTATGGTAATTGAAAATCCGTTTTTTAATTTTTAATCCTTCTTTTTGTGCTGGCGTATCCTGCTGGGGCTGCTCATTATGCAGAAAACGTCATATCATTTATATTATTAATAAAATCTCTCATAGACCTATTAAAATTCCAGACCAAATTATTATTTATAGTGATGGATAATTAGCCAATACATGCATTAATGTGTTTCTGAGACTGAGCAACCACAGAAGACCAGCAGAAAAACAGAAATTTGTAAAACGCTAGGAAATATTAAAGGTTAAAATTATAAGTAAACATATTCAATAACCATTTAACATTAATGGTTGCAATATTTTCTGTGTCACGCTACAAATAAGCAGCTCCGTCCCAAATGACATATTATACACGACTTACACTATATACTATCTACTCTAGTGTCTGGAGTTTGAATTTTAGAAGGCTGGTATCATCTCAAATGGAAAACTAATGGTATTTTTTGACTAAGTGGAGGTACAAGCTGTTTCCCAATTGATGGCGAATGATGTCATGCGCACAAAACCATATGACCCTGCTAGCTTTAACAGAATTTTTAGAAAAATAAATTACCCAGTGTGAGCTAAGTTAAAAGACATTCGCAAGAGGTCCTGTCCATCCGAGTGTTGTCGGCCATCTTGAAAATTTTTACTCATACAGCGTCCTGGTAGCCCTGCCTCTCTTCCACTATGTAAGCAAAGCTGCAAGTGCTGAGTGAATGAATTGTCTATTTTTTTTCAGTTGAATAAGTGCATCATCCAAGGACTTAAAGTGCACAAATCACACTATTTATAATACAAAATGGTATTGAATAGTACAAAAGAACGTAATTTGGGATGCAGCTACCGTTCTGTTATAGGAAAATAATCCATGATGCGGTGCTGTGATGCTGCCTAATGCGAAGTATGGTTACTGTTACCCCCTGAAGTTGATTCTATTCTGTTTTTTTCCACAGCACAGCAATTTGACAACGGTTGCAATTGAACAATTAATGATGCGCAATGCTTTTTAAACATTTAAAGACCTGTTAGTTAAGAAAGAATGAAGAAACAAGACAGCACAAAATCTAGCTTATGGAACAGCAGGGTATACATTAACAAACTAATTAAGGTGTTAACACAGAGCACATGGACACAAACACAGACAAGGCTAGAACAGAAACAAAAGGACATGGCATGTGCTCAGAATTTGTGCAGTAGGTAGTGGGCTGCAGTAGGTAAGCACAGATGCCTGGAAGTGCATCTCCTCCATGTTAACTTTCACTGAGATAAGAGATATCTGTGCGGATGTGTGGGTGTTTCTTTACAGCACACCAACAGATGACTCAGACTGACAAACTTTTGATAGTGCCGCTTTTACATAAGTCTTGAACATGAATCGTTCTTTTGTAAAAACAGAAAAGCTAAATCTGCAGCAAGCACAGGACTATTCATAAAGCCTGACCTTCAATTCTAGACCGTTCATACTTATTTATACAGAATTAAAGTCAATTCCGCTTTATTTGTGCAGCCTCCGACAGATATTGACACAAAGAGTTCCATTGACACAAAGAGCTCTTGGTAAGCAAAGAAGAGACCTTGAGAAGCCTGAAAAGAGAAACGTTTACTCCCGTCACCAGCAGCAGCAGGCAGAAGGACAGCCATGGCTGATAAGAAGATGAAAAAGAACAGGCCCCTAAGCTATACTATTATACGCCGCTACAGATCGAGCAAGCAGCCTATATCGCTTCACATCACATACTCATTGGATGTCTGCCATCATTCAGCCTGCATTGTCTTGCTTTGATGGATATCCATGTAGAGAGGGTTCATTTTTCATTACTGACTATGGTAGAGCATGCGATTGAATAACATGATAAAAAAAAAAAAAACTGTCTCCTACATTTATTGCACCACAAAGGCAGACTTGTGTAGGGTACGTCAGATACTTAAGGCTCACTCAGCAGGCGCATAAGCTAAATTAAACCACACCATTCATATATACAACACTGACAGTCTGAATACATACTGCATTTTGTAGCGAGACACTGGGGAGAGCCATACGCGTCCCTTCTGCTAGCTCAGTAAGGACCGTTATTATATAAGGGGAATGAGATTCTCTCTCCTCGTACAGAAGCGCAGAGTTGGACTCTGTTCTTCACAGTCAGTGAGAATCTTGTGGTGCTGCAAAGCTGCTCGACTAAATCTCTTCTACCCACTCTGAACAGACTCACTGTTTCCTCTTGCTTTGTTTTTTCGAAACCATGGATCTATGTTCATGCGAACGTTTTATGTACCTGCTCTTGTACTAAGATCATAGACAAAAACCGGGCACAGCCACCTACATTGACTGCCTACATGCACACACACACACTATATTTCTGGCATTTGGCAGACACACTTATCCAGAGCAACTTACATTTTATATAAAACTGAGCAATTGAGGGTTAAGAGCCTCGCTCAGGGGCAGCTTGGTGGACCTCAGATTCAAACTCACAACCTTCCAATCAGTAGTCCAACACCTTAATCACTAAGCTACCAGATCTCTAAACATCATAAACCTACAGCCAGATCTAACGCTAGACATTATAAACCTACAGTCACTTTATAAACCTACAGTAACATTATAAACCTACAGTCAGATCTACCACTAAACATTATAAACCTACAGTCAGATCTAACACTGAACATTTTCAACCTACAGTCACATTATAAACCTACAGTAAAATCATAAATGAACAGTCAGATCTTACATACAATATACACTGAAAAAAGGTTGTTTTTCTAATGCTTGAACACATCAGCTCCTAATGATTAAACTGACAAAACACGAACACAATTAATTTCCGTACATCCAACATGATTTTCAAATATAACTGAATATTGAACACACCTCTGAGCTGAGACATTACTGATGTTTTGCAACAACCACACGACCAGTGTGCTATTTTACGACTCAAGAGGCTAAATTTAATACTATAGTAATACAGCAGTTCCAATCAGTGCCTCGTGAGATTTCACAGTGTTCTTGCTTTACATTAATTCTACGTGAATTGAATGCAGTCGCTCTACATAATGCAATCTGTCACATACTCGCACATCACATACTGTTCCACCGTGGCCTACAAACATGGACTCGGACTCCCAGTAACCACCTGCACTCCCTTCTGATCATCACCATCATTCGTATTATGTTAACCTGTGTTTAATTTGTATGTTCGGTTAGAACTGCTTAAAAGCAAGTTTATTATGTTTTATAAGTGTGTGTTCAGTACACCAACCTGCCATTCTGTATTCTGTTATTTACCTGGTTTTTGACCAAGTGTATATTCTGCCATTGACAATGTTTTTGCCTAGCTTGTTGGGAATCAGTTTGTCCTTTATTTGTCCTGTACCTGCTTTGACATAACCTATGTTAGATTGTTTGCTGTGCTTGTTTTTGTAATATAATATTAACTGCTCCTAATATTGTGAACTGCTTCTAATATTTTGAATTGTTCCTATTTTTGTAAACATTCTGATTAAAGCGACCCACATTTGCAACTTTTCTCAAAGCCTCTGTGTTCGTGACAGAATCTAGTAGAAACATGTTTAAATTAAGTTTAGCATAAGCAATGAATCATGATTTTTTAAAGTAAATTCTGCATACCTTTATTTTTTTTACTTAAATCTGACTGACCACATATTCTATTTATTATAGTATATTAGTATATCGCACCATTGTGTCACTATTACTATATAAGCATACTACTTAGTGTATACACTAATTAGTATAAATTTGTGCACATCCTACACATTAAAAAGTAAGTAAATAGAAATAACGAGCTACAGAAATGCTGATTCGGCACAATCCATGCACATAATTCCACTGTTTATCTTCTATCTTGGGGTCACGATCCAGATTGCTCTTAATGAATAGTGCATGGAAAAGTGAGGCATATATTAAATAAATATGGCTGGTTTCTTTTGCAGGAGTGTGTGTATGCATTTCATATATATATATATATATATATATATATATATATATATACTTTTATTATCAGGATTAAAGGGTCAGACTCGAACAGCAGGTTGCTTCAGGACACAGAAAACTGTGACAAATGAGAGAAGCTTCTTCTTTTCAACCTGCCTTGATAAATAATCTTTTCATTTTTGCATCAGGTTTTTAATCAGATGATTCATTATAAGTCCTTATGTGAAATCCCATTTACCACTAAAGCCCAAGCACCTATACGCAATTACCCTGGACACTGCTCGTTGTATGTGTAGGTGAAGAACGTTTGTCAGGAAGTCGACAGTCAGCGCAGAAAATTGTTGAAGCGTAAATCAGTGAACATGATTGCACTGTCACCATCTATCTGTTTTATGGCTTAGTGGGATATCCTTATAACTGACTGGTGTGTATGCATGTGCGTGTTTGGATGCACCTTCCATTTTTGCAGTGTAATCAATATAGTCCTGCTTGATGAATGACTTCGGGCTCTCCATGTTGGCTTTTGTGTTATTTAAATCAGCTGGATGGCTCCAGTGCTGCATGCTGAACTCAGTCACCGAGCTCATTTCTGTTCGTCATCCTTCAGTGTTCTAGCGCTGTCCAGTCTGAAATGAAGCATAATTACCTGCATTGTTTGGTAATTAATCAAACCCCCTTTTTTGTGATTTTAACTGATGATCCAAAGCTTAAAAAAAGTGTGGGACATTTTTTCATTATGAACTCCCAGGAAACCTAAATACATAATTGTGTTCTAATCAGGTTAATGTTGGTCTTGTGGGCACACAGTACACAGCACAAGGTATGAATAATTAGTCGTTTTTTAATGACTACATGCACTAAATTCTTGGATTATGATGTAAAGTGGGTGGTCCTGATCTTGGGTAAATTGCTAATTACTAAATTACTAATATCAATTGTCAATTCCTCAATGCAAATGCAAACTATTAAGCAAAGCCTACTGTGATATTTCTAAAACTAAAAATCGAAAGTTGCAGCAGAACCAAAAGTCCAGGGGATGGAGCTGGACCCAATCTAATACCTTCTACAAGCCAAAACCCCTCACCTTAAAACTTAACCATGAGACCCATAAAACAACAACCACACTTATCGAGCCTACAACACTAGTTAAACTACACCAAGGTAGGAGGAGCCAGATCTGGTCTGAGTCCTACTATTGGATTTTTGTCACTGCAATGAGGAATAACACCTCAAATCAGACAGGCCAGGGATGGGGAATAGACGGACGGGGTAACAAGTGTCCAATATATCACCAGAGTGAAACATTATGATTGCACCATTTACAGGATAAATGAAATGAAATAATCTATTTTTTGTCCATGATGCGGCTGCAGAAAAATGGCAGATTTTCATGCTACATGACCAGTTAATATCTGCTTCACAATATGAAATTAAATTTAGTCATGTGGCATTTCCTATATGCTGTGGCATATAAAAAAAAAACAAAAAAAACAGACTGGACACGGAGTCTACCCTTCGGGTAAAGAATAACCTCACAAGCTGTTTTATGTTCTACAGGAAGACAGGTTGTTAGATACTATGGCACTCGCTGGTAATTCATTTGTATTCTGCAGGCTTAATGCTGTTACCGGTGCAAGATGATCAAAATGCACTCAGGGAAATGTCTTTGCAACATCGGGGCTGCAGTAGGCTGATTTCTGTTAGTGTCAACACAAATGCATGTATTTGACTCTCAACTGTGTGTCAATACATTTACAAAGTTTTTTTAAATATATACACTCACTGTCCACTTTAATAGTTACACCTGTGAATTTATGCAGATATTCAATCATTTAATCAGCAGCTCACTGCATAATATCATGCAGATACAGGTCAAGATTTTTAGTTAATGTTCATGTATTTCAGACACTGTTTATCTCCTGGGATTTTCACGCATAACAGTCTCTCGATATTACACAGAATGGTGCAACAAATAATTAAAAAAGAAAAAAAACATCCTGTGTGTGGAGGGTTTGCAGGCCGATACACCTTGATGTTTAGAGAAATCGGAGGAGAATGAGCAAACTGGATTGAGCTGACAGGAAGCCTATAGTAACTCAAATAATCACTCTTTAAAACTGTAGTGAGCAGAAAAGCATTGCATAACATGTCAAACCTTGAGGTGGATAGAAACAGCAAATCCTATCAGGTTCCAGTCCTGTCTGGCAAAAACAAGGATCTCATGGACAGTTAAAGGGTGGAAAAAGACCAGGTAATTTTTTAGTTTCTACACATGCTTGAATGTTGAGCGCACAAAAAACACATTACTAATAATGTGTTTCCTGGATTTGTAATTGCATATGTGTGCTGAAGAATTCAAACAGATTAAAAAAACTATGCAAAGCGCTGTTTCAGAGTGATTCAAAGGAAGAATGTGATTTTAATTTGACAATTTAAGTGAAGTATAGGTTCATGTGAACAATAATTGTTCAACATATTGCAAAGAAATCTGATCTGGAAGAAAATAAGATGTTTGCGAGGTAAAAGATCCAATTCTGCAAAAAGATGAAATTCACATCACATCACTGGTTGAGAGGCGTAGTTTTGAACAGAAGGATGTAAAACCACCCACTCCTCGACTTCTAGTTAGTTCTTACAAATATACAATTGTAGGCCACGTCTTTGCAGAAAAGCATAAGATCTAAAAAGGAGTGAAGATTAAAAAAAGTGTCTGTGATGCAGCACAAAGTAATTGAAGTGTCACTTCATGTGCAGGTAAGTGAAGGATCCGTGATTCAAAAGCTGCCTCGCTTTTTTAATAACACACAAGTTCTACACCTGATGTTCACTGAAATCATGCTGAATACAAAAAGAATCTCGGCATCTTGTGAGGAATGAAAGAAGCCAATGGTCAAACATTCACGTAGCATGAGAATGGCCTAATGCCTGAATAATACATGCAGCGTGAACTTTTACATTGAGACGCAGTGACATTCTCACCCCAACCCAATCTCATAAAGAATTCATAAGAGGTCTAACATAACAGAGATTTAATTGGATTTCATACAGGACAAGGCATAATGAAAGCTACAGTCACTAACCCTGCCCCTAGACCTTATTTGGACAATACAGCTGATAATATAACGTTGATACTTGAAGGCAATTTAAATTTAAACATGGCAGTAGATAGTCTGGGTTACGCTAAATTGCCCCTGGTTGTGAATGTGTGTGTGAATGTGTGTGCATTGCCCCATTCATAGTGTGTTAAGGACCACACATTTCCATCCAGCCTGCAACTCTGGGCTCGACTAGACTGGATCAGGTCTGACTCCACTGCCTGGTCTTTTGGTATTGCAGGAGTACCTCAACTCAGATGGCCAGAGACGGATGAGGCAACAATATATCACCAATATGAAACATTCTTATGGCTTCATTTACACCATAATTTTGTCTTTTTTTTGTCTATGATACAGCTGCCAAAAAAGACAGCCTATAAGTGATGCTGCTACATTATTATGATTAAAGTATGCGATGAAATCAATTACAGCTTTTGATGCTACATGGCTCCTGCCAGTTAATATCTGCTTTACAATATAAAATTAAATTTAGCTATTAAAATATATTACATTTTTCTTAATTACAAGGAACTGCTCATTTCAACCAATCATGTTCATATGGCCAGGGACCAGAGAAGGGAGGGACGGGGCATCAATATGTCACCAACGTTCTCGCCTCTTGCCCAAAGTTCCTAGGATATGCTCTGTATCCACCGCCACCTTGAACTGGACTAAGTTTCATGAAAGAAGAATCTAAAAATAATTGTTTATTCTATTATCCTTAATCATTCAGCACTCCCTGCTACTCCAATCTTAAGAAACTTGACGAGCTCAGGTGTGTGTGTGTGTGCGCATGTGTCAATGTGATTGTGTGTGTCAGTCATTAGCGGAGCTGAGCACTTGTCTCTATTCATTTTTAATGAGCACTGGAGCAAACCTGTCTGCATTAATAGAGTATTAGAGATGACCAGTACTACACATGAAACACCCACCTCTCTCTCTCTTTCTCTCTCTCTCTCTCTCTCTCTCTCTCTCTCTCTCTCACACACTCTTCCTCTTCCACACATCCCTCTTTCTCCTCTCTCATTATTCTCTTCCAGTTAATGACTGTACTCTTTCTTTCAAAAAGAACATTTTGAGAAAAGATGCCCTGGTTTTCTTTACAAAGGACTGCAAGACTTAATTAAAAATTACACAGCATCACATTGCTCCAAATGCTACTCTGTCCAACAGACCCGATGTTTTCTGTCATTTTTGTACATACATTTTGAAGTGACCAAATCTTATGTTGTTCAACCACATGCTCTAAATAAAGGCAGGAGACCTACAGCCATTGCCAAGAAGCACGATTTGTTAATCAGTACTCAAACATACATTCATTTTTTTTGTTGCAGTTTTTAATCATGTCACATTTTGCAACAAATGTGAAACCAGATGTAATATTACAATGTTCTGTTGAAAGCAGGAATACATGACACACTGATAAAAGGATAGGCAACATGTTTAAGTTAAACTTAAGAAATTTAACTTTTTTAGTCAAAAGGGATCAGTTTGAGGGAACCATGATAAATGTTGTACTACTATTTTAATTTATTTATTTATACACAATTTCTTTTCTACAATCTCTGTATTGGAAAACTTTTATAGAGTCTTTGCATGTATCTCAACCACAAGTTAATTCTGCTTACCCACAAAATTGCATTTCAAATTTTCATTCCAACTCCACTGACAGACAACTCTGATCATAAGCATCATCCGTCTCTCTCCCTTCTCCTGAGGTAAATATCAGCCTTGGCATTTGACAAACATGAGACTCATTGCTCTTGCCTCGACTGATCAGTGTTCACTCTGATTTAGTCGGTTAGTCCCCCTCCCTTAAAAATAAAAGTTTAATATCTCAACAGTGTCACTGACAGCATGTGTGCATATTTAATCTGTTTACAACTTAATCAAAGCATGATCTTCAATGTGATAGAAACACATACAGCCCGTTTTTACAGCTTGGCCTAACATCACTACATAGAAGTGTTATACATCTATTATAAAGGATATTACACACGTGTTGTACTGTTGTATTATCTGTCTCTTCAATTTGTCATTGATTTTCCACTTGTGGCTATGTCCAGGGAGGTCTCGTCGACCATAACGTTCTGACTATGTGCAACTGTAGTCACAGGAACATCAAGCTGCTTGGAGATGGTCTTATAGCCTTTACCTTTAACATGCTTGGCTATAATTTTCCTTCCAATCTCCTGTGACAACTCTCTCCTTAGCTTCCTCTGGTCCATGTTCAGTGTGGTGGACACCATGCTGACTACTTTTCATCCTTTAAATAGGCAGACTGACTGACTACAAGTTTGAAGATACCTTACAGGACACACTTTAGTTTAACATGTCCCTGTGGGCAAATTATTTTCACTCCTTTCTAGGGGTACCATCATTTTTGTCCAGGCTAGTACCATTGTGGGTTTTTCTTCCTTTAATGGAAGGCTATCAACAATTTTGTCCATGTGTGTAAAGCATGTCATAAGCAAAAAAAATTGCTCAAAAAGCTGCTATCCATAGGGAGTCACAGCAATTTAAAATAAGGAGAAAATAAACAAGATTATTCAGACAAAGTTCTCAAAAAAGTAACGTTATGTCTTCCATGAACAAGATATTCAAGAGTGTGAACTGAGAAAAAGATTTTTGGCAGTGTTTGCTGTGGTATTCAACTGAATTCAAATCTTAAGACACACCACATAAAAGTAAACTTTCAAACTAAAAGGTCACGAACAAAAAAATAATAATAATAAAGCGAGTGTTATCACACCTTACTGGACATTTTACTAGTTAACTCCCACATCACACTGTCAAATATGACAACTTTGAAACTGATTTTTATATATCCTTTGTTTCTATTAAACCCTGCTCATTTCACTCTGTCGCACCAGTCAAAGAAATTCCAAACCTCCATGTCCTTTGAGATATTTTCCCAGTCAGCATGTGTAATGTGAAACACAGCGTGTATACTATTGCACATCAGTCCGTCAGGGACAGTGAAGACGAGAACTTCAATTCACCTCAGCAGAATCAAGAAGACATTCCATTACATGATTCACTGTGCTACTCATGCTTCATAAGCTGCATACGGCAAAATTCATATATATATGGCTTCTGAGTCATGACAAGAAATGTCCCAGTAAACATTACACAGCAGCGAAACTACATTATGTGTCTTTGTTTGATTTGTGATCTTACAGCAGGGTCTAAAAGTCTGAGCTCACAACCAGGAGCTGTTTTATTTCATAATTTATCCGAAAAAAAAAACATGGTTAATATTTAAAGAATAAATTATTAAACTTGCCATAAACTCAGTTGATACTTCAAAGATGAATTATTTAGAATGGAGACAAACCAATTGGACTGTTTGAGAAATCCTTGAACACTAAATATTCTAAATATTATTCTAAGCACATATTACACTTGGCTTCGTTTTTTAAAGCTGTTGCGGTGGTAAATATTTAATTCAAACAACATTAAATGTATATATTCCTAATGTAAAGTGTACAACTTGATAAATACTACTATATATAAGAAATATGCCTGGACATAAATACATTATTTGTAACGAACAGATAATGTGCACTAAAAAAATAAATAAAATAAAAATAATAAAAAATTTATCAGTATTTGTTTTGTTTTCTATTTCCATTTTCAGTATCAATACTGATTTATTGAACTCCAAAATAAACCATATTTCTGTCATATTTCTTCACAAACATACTGAATGTTTGGAGCACTAACAAGACACTGATGCCGACGGAGATAACTGGTTGTGTTCAACCTGTACTATGTGCACCATGGTCTTGGGAAAACAACATCATTCCTCATTGTTACAGCTTCCTCATTGTTACAGTCACCACATTAAAGTAAGCACAAAGTGTTATACGGATGATAGGTGAAGAGGATGTAAGTCGCTCCGAATAAGGGCATCTGCCAAATGCCAGAAATGTAAATGAGTAAATTCATATATAGACATTTGAAATAGTCAATAAAATAAAAATGATTAACAGAACCTTACTGATTACCTTCAAATGAAAGACACCAGTATCTGCATTGCACATTTTGAACTGCAGCTGTGTCCTTTATCTTGGGATTGTTGTACAATACTGTACATTTTCTCCAGCGCTGTTGACAATAAGCTGAAAAAGTTGATAATTACTGAAGCACAGCACTTCAGCAACTCTCAACATACAGTCCATCTGTTGTATAGAGCACACTCGGGAGTTGAAATCACATCAGTGTTTGATGTGGGCTGGATTTCGAATGACAATGCCTGAGCCTGGATGGACCAAAGAGATTACAGGTTTCATTTTTCTTAAAGTGACTTGATGAGAAGCACCTCTTGGTGAACGGTGAGGCCAGTATTCACAACTAGAATGTAGTTGGATCAGACAAGCATGCAGTACTTGATCCACACTGTGGTATATTAACACACACACACACACACACACAGAGAGAGCCCATGGCCTAGTGATCAGTCATATTCATTATTATATATAGCACAAAAATAAAGCAGCCGGAGGGACCCGAGCTGCTGCCTGGTTGCATAATGACAGTTATTTACTGAGTGTTCTTCTAATCAAATCATAAAATCTGCACTGCCTGACAGATGGCTTAAGATCACTAAAGTGAGCATCAATATGTCAGAGAGAGCAGAGAGAGAGAGCATTTCCCTCTTTCTCGCTCTCTCTCTCTCTCTCTTCTGCTCTTAGCCAGGAGTCAAAACAGAATCATATTTTTGTAACATTCCCTATAAATCCCGGACACATAATACATTCTAAATGCATTTATAATGTGTTGTATGCCATGAATACAGAAGATATGATAAGTACTCATACTGGCTGAGTTTGTCAAAAACAGTACAGCACACAGTAGAGCGAGAGCTACATTTTGGATCAATACATTGGATTAGTATTGGATTAATACAGATAATAATCATGCATATAACTACAATAAGCCTAACTGTATATATAATGTGTATAAACTGTATGTATAGCTAGTATGTGTATAGCTACAGTGTGCTTAACTCTAATGTCTTTAACTATATGTATAATTGATTGATTATTTTCCGTGGTTTTGGATGTTCTACCTGCATTTGTTGGAGTTTTGTTTTGGGTTTTCAGTTGTCTCCCACTGTCCGAAACAAACAAGCAAAAGCAAGAAAAAAAAAGCTTTTTAATGCCCTGTATGCAAGGGCATGAGCTCTGTTCTGATGGATTACAGCACTTTTATATCCTATAGTCCTGCTTTATAAACGCATTTATAATCTATTATGTGCATGACCCATAGGAAGTGTTGCACATATTTTCATCATGGAAAAAAGGAAGTTTTTATACCATGCCTGACACTGAACATAAATAGCTTTCAGGGCGCAGAGAGAGAGAGAGAGAGAGAGAGAGAGAGAGACAGACAGAAAGAAAGAAAGAGAGCAAAAGAGAGAGAAAGTTGTGACTTATGGCTATCTCTCCTAGCGGTGGTTTCTAGGTTGTAAATAAACACATTTTTCTATAATAATGTCATCGAGGCATACACACCCCATCACAACCTTTTACTGCAGACTATTAAACCCAGGAAGGCCAACAAGGGCAGGCTGTTTCCTGCTCACACCCCCAGTGACTGACCTGTGAAAAGTTTCAGTTTTGTCTGAAGAGTTTGAGCAGAGATGCTCAACACACTCTGATATGACAGCATTGAGCACCTGAAGCAGTGTTATGGGCTCCAGTGCAAACTGCTAAAAAAAAGAAAAAAGCTTGGACAATTCAAAAGATACAGGCGTACACAAAACATTGCATACGTAGATATATGGTTTTACCTGACATAAATGCAGTAAGGAAGAAAACATGATGGGGAGTGCTGTTGTAGGAAAATAATCAGTGGCATGGGAATGGGATGAGCCTAGCACAAAGCTGATTTATTCCACTTATACCACAGCCATCGACCAACAATTACAATTTTTTACCTGTGAAAGAACAGCACATTATATTATATTAATTTCTTTTTGTTTTATAGTTTTTTTAAAAAAATGTTTTAGTATTCCCACAATGCATCTTCCTTTATTTCTTCAAGTTAATAAAAAAATCCTAATGTTGTGAAGTGAAATCCTTACCTGAAGTCACAGCTTTGTTTTTGTCACTGACAATGGAGTCTCCTTCCAAAAATGAAAGAAAACTTTATGACATCAATAATTACGCACAGCTTTTAAAAATCTGTCTCTCTGGGCCGTCAACCGTACAAGTCCTTGTGTAAGTTGCTACTATAGAAATCATAATGTTATAGAATTAGTGTAAACAACCTGAGTTGCTGTTACTGAACCTTCTAACCAATTAGAATTGTTCATTCAGCGATCATATATAGTGTTCTTCAGTGATCCACAGTGTTCTTCCTTATTTTCTAAAAAAAAAAAGGAAAAAAAAAGAAAAAGGGCAGACCTGGTCTAGACGTTAGCAATAAGACTGAGAGAAGTGCCTCAGACCCCTGCAAGCCTTGTGATCATTCTTCTCTCTAGCCTTAAATTGAGAATTCTATATCCTATATCCTATCCCGTGATGTGCTGCCTTTATGTGCTTCGAGAATTATTCTACATCATCAGCATCAGTGTATTTTTTGAACACTGTTAGCTAGAGTGCTGACAACAATGGAATTTTGGTGGAATAAGCTATTTTGTACAGTGTATAAATGTACAATATGTATAGAATGGTTGCTGAATATCTGCAAAACAGAAGAACAATGAAATACATTTAGAAAAATAACCGGCATATGAATGCCCCCCTTACAAATTTTATCTTAAGAATTGAAATTTTGCAAGAAATTAGTACTTGTTTGCATCAGTGGAAAGCCAAGCAAAGCCAACTGAAGTGAGGTTACGAATTTTTTTCAGTCAGTGAAAGCTGTTTGGAAAGAGACAACCCACGATTCTAATGTTGCCTTCGGCATCCGTTCAAAAGCTACGTGATTTTTCGGGTGTTTTTTTGTTGACAGATTGGTGTCATGGGTGGTCTGTTTTATTTTTAGACCAAGCTTGGTGGCACACCGTCCTGTGAGGACCCTTGACATGGAATGCTTGGCTTGGGTCAGTTCTTTGTAAGCATCCATGCGGTTTATATATGCTTCATATTGGTAATATTGGTCATATTATTGGCTGGCTGGAACGGATTAACTGCATTTAAATGATTTCTTATGTAAAAATTCATTTCACGTTACAAATTTTTGCCTTAAGAACTCGCCTCAGGAACCAATTAAATTTGTATGCCCAGGTTCTACTGCATATGCATTGTCACCCAACTCAACTAGCATGAACATCAAGGTCTCTCACAAAATCCTACATCTACATCTTTCCAGTCCTGAATCAAGAACCTAGTTTGTGCACAAAGTCAACTCAAAATCATATAATGAGCCTCACATACTTACTCCACACTAGCAGCAGTGATTCATGGTATTTTGTATCTATGCAACAGATGTCCTTCGTATTCTGAGCAACAAGCTGATCGGCTCCCAAGCCCCTGCGTGCTCACTGATCCCACAATTAGACTGCTGACGTCAATCAGACCAAAACCCAGGCTACGGGAAACTAATCAACCCCCCACTTCCTCTACTCGCTCCGTCTTGCTGCACTTTCCACTTTGCTCGTTTTTTCATCTGCACATGCTTGACCCTTGCACGCTTCTCTTTTTGTAGTATGTCTAAAATTGGCTTTGAGCCCAAGAATCTTTTGGCTGAATTCTACAGCAGACTGTGTGATCTCTTCTGCATTTCAGATGATATGATGAAGATCCTCTAACTATAGACCTGCGATTAAATAAACATCATCAATTAGCATGCAGAAAATGGGGCAGCATAAACAGAAGTGTTTTTCAGTGTGAGCTCGAGATAATAAGGTCCATTTCCATATTTCGTTTATGTTTTTTTTTTTTTTTACTGTATTTGGAGCTGTCCTCTTTTGCATCATCCTATATCCTCTCCTATTGACCGCTTTTAGATGAGCTTCATATCTGTAGTCTTGCGCTGAGGTTTTTATAGACACTTTCTGAACTGCTACTCACTTCTGAGCATGTAAGCAATAACACACAATAATACACTTGTATTAAACCACTCCATCATGTATGACGTTTCCATAACGGCACAGTATAAAGTGTTTTATTTCTCTTATACCACAGTGATTTTTATAACCTTTTTCATTTATTAATGAATGAATATTATATATATTATAATATTATAATATATATATAATATTAATATTATATATAATATTAATATTATATATATATATATATATATATATATATATATATATATATATATATATATATATATATATATATATAGTGGAAAATGTCTGCAATCTTTCTGCTATCACTCAGGTAATAGCAAAGATTAAAACATCTCAGATCTTTTCTCTTTCTTTAAGTTAACAAGACCAAAAAAAACCCACACTGCTTGTCATTTTAGAAAACAATAGGAATGCGTAAAAACTCCTCTGTCCTGAAGACTTCTGCAGATCTCAACACATTACCACAGAATTCTGTATAATGTATAATGTGAGATTTTTATGCTTGGCAGCAAAAGGGCCGAAGAGCACACAGTGTAAAGCCGGCTTAGGGTTGTGTTTGTTACACATTATGAGACTCTGAGCCCGACCTGTACACCAAGTAATGTCTTTCCCCCTTTTATCCCTCTCTTTTCCTTTATATCCTTGGTTTGTTTTTTAGGTCTAGTGAAATTCTTTTGAATTCTACCAGCCACATCCATATCCTTCTGCACAAACTGAGTGTTAACCTTGAGAGGTTATCGGAAAGAAGCCCTGGCCCAAGGTTAATTCCTCTTCACAAGAGCCTAATGTATTGAATGATCTTCAATTTTTATGCTCAGAGGAGCTGATTCCGTATCAGTGATAAAATTAAGTTTGTATGTTCATGTGGTGGTGGTTCTGCGTGCTCAGTTGGACATCACGGTCAATCTATTCTAACCTTCAAGAGACATGCATATGCATGGACATGAACAGCGCTGTAGGGGTGTAAACATAACCCTCTCTTCTCTTCTCTTCTCTTCTCTTCTCTTCTCTTCTCTTCTCTTCTCTTCTCAATATCATTCCCTTTATATTTACAAAAATGGTTGAATAGTAGAAAGGAACAGTACACATTACTCTACACAGTTTCTTTCTTTCCCCCATATTCTCTCTCTCTCTCTCTCTCTCTCTCTCTCTCTGTGCTGTAGATGAGAGCACATTAAAGTTGCATGCAAAGGAAATTGAAAAATCCCACTTTGGTGCATACAAATGAAGTCCTTTTATTTGGCTCTGGAAGAACACAAAAGAAAGCAACGAGAAAGGAGGACAAATGCTGCATTACCTAGCGCTGTCAGCAGCAGTCACTAAATCAATCCTGTGAATGAAGGAATCATTCAATGATTCCAGCTAATTACCTCCTGGAGACATTTGCAGAGTATCTGTGTAACTACCTAACTAGGCACGACTGAAGAATGGAGCACCTAACATCTCTTATGGGTCATTCCAGTAAGCACACATGAAGACACATACAGACACGCACAACATCTGGGAAGAATTTAGTCAAAAGGTCACCACACAGTCTTGACTTTTATCCAGGGATTAGCTCATTTCTTACTTTGCCAGTCTCTACCTCCACCTCGCCTCTTTCTCTATGTCACTCTTTGTCTCTGGCAGATTGCTGTCAGTTCCCATGAGCTGACAGGATCAGTGGTCACATCATGTAATTAACCTCACTGGCATTTGCCGCTGACAGGAGGAGTGAGCTGACACTCGGAGACCGACACGGATGGATAAAATGATCAGGAACGAAGCGAGTGAACAACAGGAAGATATAACCATCATATGACACCTCACTGTTCTGTGTTAAATCACAGTTCAGTTTTACACCAGCAATGAGCAGAGATATGTATTCATCAGGTACACTCACTAGCCACTTTATCTGTACCTGCTCAGCCAATCTGGTGGCAGCAATGCAAAGCATTACCTCATAAAGATACAGGTCAAAAGCTTCAGTTAATGCTCACATCAAGCATCAGAATAGGGAAATGTGTAATCTCAGTCACTTCAGCATGGTTATTGGTGTCAGATGGCCTGATTGGATGGCCAGAGAGGTTTGAGTTCAACTGTGGTGAGCAGTTCACAGCACATGGACAGACAACAACAGTATAAGATCACAGTGGACATAGGCTTAATGAAACTGGACAGGTGAAGATTGAAAAAATATCACCTGGTCTGACAAATGGAGATTTCTGCTGCAATATGCAGATGGTAGGGTCCAAACCTGGCATGAATGAATCTTTGGAACCAGCTGCCTTGTCTCAACAGTTCAGGCTTCTGGTGGTGCAATGATGTGGGGAGTTTTCTTGGCACACACCGCGTGCATTAAAACCAAATGGGAATTTATTTAGATGTCACAGCATATCTGATTGTTGCTGTTCATGCATAGTCCTTTATGGCCACGAGTTACCCATCTTATAATGGCTACTTCCAGCTTGATTATGCACTATGTAAGAAAGCACAAGTTGTCTCAAACTGGTTAGATGACCATGACATCCAGTTCAGTGTACTTCAGTGGCCTGCCCAGTCATCAGCACCTTTGGGAACATGGCAGATTTGCAGAATGAATGTGAAGCTGACAAGTCTAGAAAAAATGTGACACCAGCATGGACCAGAATGTCAAAGGAATATTTCCAACACTGTGTGCAATCCATACCATGAAAAACTGAGGTTGTATGAAGATAAAAGTATAAGAGGTTTTTTTGTATGGTGTGTCTAATAATGTGACTAATAAAGACCAACATTTTTCAAAGTGACCTTACATTTTTAACATTTTTATTTTTATAAATTATAATAACTATAATTATGCTCTCTTTGTCTTCAGACATGTGTCTGTGCAGATAAACATCAGCTGTGAACATATTGCACTTTCATGTTGATTAAGTCTGGAAAATCCCATATGTTATCCCATATGTATATAAATGACAAATTAAAAGAACATTATGGTTTTGAGCCTCCAGGAGCCACAAGTATAGCTGTACACTTTGGCACACATTCTAGAAGTCTCTGGACCGTACCGGAGGTACTGGATGAACACCATTTGTAATTGCTGATTTGATGATATTGGTGAAGGGCAACGTCTGACATGTTCAATTGAGTTGAGGAAGACATACAATTTACATAATTCTCATACGCACCCAATCCACTCAGTGAGCTCTTGTATCCTGCAAACTGGGACACTGTCATCCTGGAATGTTTATATAGTCTTTTGGGGTTATAATTAGTGTATAGCCAGGGGACCATTATTAGATTTTAATGATGTTATAGTTTTGGGTGTCATTATCTATGGGTGTCTACTATGTAAGATTCTAACAGCTCTCTTGCTTGCTCGCTTATGGCTCTCTCTTTCACTTTCAGCAACCTCTTTATCCTGATCTGGATTGCAGTGGAACCCAGAAAGAATGTGCGGGAATCAGGAACACATCCTGAATGATGATGTTAGTCCATCAGGTGACCATGAACATAAACATTCACACCTACAGACAATTTTTCATCTACTGGCATGTTTTGAGGAATTGTGAAAAACCTGCAGAAATTAGAGAAAACTCATATGGACAGAGGAAGAACAGGTGAGGAACCTCTCCACAGACAGTAACCCGAGGTCAAGATTGAACACAGCTCAACATATATATCGACAAGTTCAAAATTGAGAAAAGGGGTGATACAAATCTATCACTGCAGTTTATAGATAAATGCATGTTTTGGCACGATTTACTCAAGCATATTCCATGAAAAGGCTCCAAATTAAGCTTCCCTCACCCACAGATGCCACCTAAGCCAAAGTGACATCACAGGTTTATCATTACAAAAGCTTAAAATAGAGCTTCCACAATTAGTCAGAGACACCTCTCCTACAGAATATGTAGCGCTGGTAAACTGGACTCATTAAGCACTCATATCATATTGAACAACTCTTGTCTGAAAAGGTAGTGGGGGAGGCAACAGACCAAAATGAACAGGATGACTTTGCTCAAGGACTGTGTGGCATTTGCCGCACTGAGTTATAACATTTGTCTCTGCTTTTATCTGAGCTTAAAATAAGACATCTAACAGCAGAGCAGACAAACACTTTAGAGCCGATACTCAGGTATCCATCATCAAATCACTGCTGTCTGCAGTATCAGTTAACGTGTCTGTGTCTATGTATAATCCTAGCTTGTGAATTGTGAATTATGTACAAACAATGAACACTGGCCCTTATACAGCACAATTCCATAGAAAACAGTGCGCACACCATGACCTATAAGCGAAACAGTATCTCTCTCACGAAACCATATCAAAACAAGCAGTGATTGCAGTTTCTGTATCAGCTTCAGCTGTGCAAAAACACGATCCCTCCCACTAGTCCTTTATTTACATGTCATATGCATACTGAACGCCTCAATTTACTTGCATATACTTTTGCATATACTAATTTTAAACGAAACATGCTATAATTTACCATTCACGGTGACAGAGGAGAGACAGAAAAGCAGAATGAGAGAGGAAATATAAATTTAGAAGTGTTTTTGACTAAGTGTGCTGCAAATAAAAAGACAATTATGGACAATTATAAAGCCATTTAATGTCATAATCAGGTAGAAAATTGAACCATTTCACAAACACACCTGTAGGTAAGTGAACTTTATTTATAGCTAGAGTGGCACAGTTAGGCAGTGCAGTGTGTTGCTCCAGGGTCCCTGGTTCAATCCTGAGCTCTGGTTGTCTGTCTGTGGAGTTTTGTAAGTTGCTCCCGGTGGACTGGCTAGTCTAAATTGGCCCTAGGTGTGATTGTGTGTGTGTGTGTGGACTGGCGTCCTGTTCAGGATGAATTATCACTGCTACACTGACCATTAAAAAAAAGACTAAAAATCGGGCAATGAATATATATAATAATTTGAGTAGCTCACTTGCATTCTCTTGTGCAGTCAAAATGTGACTATTACTCAGGTGAAGGACTAATAAGCTGAAGAATCATGTCTATTTATTCTGATTCACATTTACAAATTACAGGTTGAAACTATGCCCAATTATCTACATTTTAGTATGTAAGTGTACGTGTTTGTATCTTTCATGTGTATCTATGACATGATAATGTGAATGGCTTTAAAAATTTCCTTTTAAAATGGTTTAATTTACATAATTGGACCTTAAGGACTACTGTTATGGCTTTAATTAGCCTTTTCCTCCCCTTTTTTCTTGGCAATTCCCACCCATCTGCCAGCGCCCGTCTCACAGGGCAGCTGAACTCACTCAATATCTACCTTTTTTCACATACAGACACAAGTGATTGGTTAGTGTTGCTTTTCCAGGTAAAGCCAAAAAAGATGGGTAACCTTAAGGTTACCCGACATAAGGAAATTGTTCTTTCTGTTGCTAAATCACTCCACTTTACCTACTAAACATGGTTTACTTGTTTATTAATATTTATAATGTTGATTATTTAATTGCAAAACTCACATTTTCCAGATGTGAATTTCATCACACAGATATTCCAGAGATGAATAAGGAAACTGTTGGTAAAATATGTGTACGTTGGAGTCAGGATAAGGTTTGACCATACGCAACACTGACGAAAAAGAGCCAAAATGCTCCTGACAAAGATCCCGTAAACACTTTGTGTGATTGGACGGGCGGTGTGTGTTCTCTTATTGTTATTATGTTTTCGGTTCTAAATAAGAAATCACCCAGTTCAGTTAGCAGTGAATCAAAACACGAGCCAGAGGGCACTCAGCCAATCAGCACAAGCGTAGCTCAGCCCGTGTGTTACATCATCGGAATGAGATGTATAGTGGGAATGTCGAGGTGCTGAATAATGCATCGGCGGCCTGCACACTTTCCATGAATGAGAGAGGGCAAGAAAGATAAACGAGTGCAAACGTCTGTACAATCCATCAACATTATTGTGCTGGTGGCAGGATGACCAAAGCAGGAATAGGAAGATGTTTCTACTGTCAGATCAAATATGCACAGGACGATCTCTGACTCTGCCGTGGGAAAGATCACAGCCACACGTGGTTCATGGAAAATAAAATCAGAAAAGGCAACTGATGTGCTGTTATGTTTTCAACAGTAAATATAACTCAAACAGTAGCTTCAGTTCCCCATGTAGTGATCATGACAATCATAACAACAATCCCCCCAGATGTTACACCAGTGACAAAGATTCCCCACTAAATGCTGTTCTTCTGTGGTTGTCACATAAATGTTTACACATTGTTATGTTATTTAACAGTTACAGTGAAACAAGAAAAGTGCATGCTGTTATATAAAGAAATACAAACATGGAATGTAACAATGTGGGTTGTTTACTTCAGTAATTTACATTGGATCTGAATTAAATATATTCACTGATTTGCTTTGACATGAACATCCAACCTTCCAACCATCCATCCATCCATTCATCCATCCATTCATCCATCCCTCACAACTTCAATCCATCCATCCATCCATCCAGCCAACCCTTCATCCAACCTTCCAACCATCCTTCCATCCATCCCTCACACCTTCAATCCATCCATCCATCCATCCAGCCAACCTTTCATCCATCCATCCAGCCAACCTTTCATCCATCCATCCATCCATCCATCCATCCATCCATCCATCCGTCCATCTATCCAACCCTCCATCTCTCCATCCCTCCATCTCTCCATCCATCCAACTCTCCATCTATCGCTTATCCTACAAAGGGTAATAGGGAGTCTGGAGTCTATCCCAGGTGAATTTGTCAAGACAAAAAAAATAGAAATATAAATATACTGTTTGCATAATATCTAAAATAATACAAATATTGTCTGAATAATATCTAAATGTTGCAAATATTGTCTGCATAATGAAAAAGTTCTGACTGGATAATGTCTAAATAATAAAAAATGCTTTCTGCCTTGCTCTACCTGTGAGATGGGGCATGTATGCGTTCTGCCCACTTTCAAAAGTTGTTTGATAGAATGCTTAATCAGTTACAGTCTGAGCATAAATCAAAACTAATTGGCCGATTGAATTGGACAGAAAATTTGTGCCGGTTCTGTTTTGTTCTGCTCAGTGTGCCTGATGGAAGCAATGGTGCGTGTGTTTGTGTTCGAAGAGATGACGTGTGTCTATCTGTGTGTGTGTGTGTGTGTGTGTGTCATTCTGGTGTTGTTGTGGGCAGGCAGAAACACGACCTGCGTAGATGATCAAATGAGTGTAAATTGCATTGGTTATTTGTGAAAGAAGGAAACTGGGAGATTCTTTATTATACTTCATTGTTTATTAGTCGAGTTGCTCCATGAGAGTGCGAAGTTTCAAAATTACACACACTAACTCATGCCTTAGAGCCATACCTCTGACCTCAGCACTGGGTATCAGCTTATGAGTGTGCCCCCAACACACACACAAAATCATACAGTTCTCTGATCTTTAATATAGCTGTAACAAACCATTTACTAACCAATCATTTTTTCACTCACTTTCTCTGCTTTTTTTCACTGCTTTTCTTTAATATCCTGGTCAGTGATATGGTGGATCCGAAACCTATCCTGGGAATACTGAGCATGAGGTGGGAGCATACCCTGAATGGTATTTGAGGTCACCATTCACACACTCATTCACATACAGGGGCAATTTAGAACAGCCACTTCAGCTGCTGCCATGTTTTTGGACAGTTGGAGAAAACCCATTTAAACATGGAGTAAAAAATCCAAATAAACTCATCACTAATTTAGAGTTTTGACCTACTTATAACAACTCCTTAACAAATTAAGTTTCAGGTATTAGGTTATTTCCAGCATTACTATTTTATTAGTCTAACAAACTACACATAGCTCTGTTCCAGGAAACCTGCAAGGATAGGAGAAGGAATGAAACGAAACAGTGCACTGGTATTGCCTTCCTTAAAAACAATGGTTTCAGTACACTTTTAATAAAAAGCATCTTACACAGCCCTATTGCTGGCATTTGTACTGTGCATGTTAAAAACATGTCTGCATTAGAAACAGAATTACCTGGTGATTACCATAGCTCAAATACTGTAAAAACATACACTCCAGTTATGTACGATCACCTCTTATACATACATGGCCACTCATCTCCCTCACGCTACTAAGCCATGGGCACGAATTAATTATCACAATCTTATGTCTCTCTAAATTGTGGCCATCGCTTATTATCTCGTTCCTTTGACTTATTGATCTCGTTCCCATGCCTGGCTAAGTCGTAGTTATTATAATCCTGTTCCCACGTGTTAAATTGTGGCAATGCATTAGTTCTATTAAGGAAGAGATGTCTCTGGCGGGGTCTCTGCAGTTGTTTAATCATCCACTTGTCTATAATGAAACCACACCTCTGAGATTACTCCAGCTGTGACTCCGCCCACTAAACGAGGGCAAGTGAGCATTCTCCTTGTGTTGCCTCAATTTAAACTCTTTATCCAGTTACCGTTAATGTCTGATCTTCTTGACACTCCTGGTATTAATGGATTTTTTATACCTCATATTCTCAGAATTTAGTCAAAGCCAAATCTCACATGCAAGTCATCCTCTATTGAGCAGTTACAAACAATGTGGGAGGGAGAGAGTTAACACTTGCTTTCTCTTTGACACGTTTCTTTTTTAACTGTCACTTATTCATCATCATATGGCAGCTGAATGCACTTGGAAGCAAACGGGGGAAAAAAATGATGTGTGATGTGTGTATGCGTGCCTGAAAACGACAGCATTGAAAAACATTTTGCTTAGCTAAACTTCTTAATATGGTAGGTCTGAGGGTTTAGTCGCTCTGTGTACCTTGTGTTTAACTTATAGGAAACTCTGGTATGATAAATTCCACCAGGTGCTATAGTTCATACTAGTTTTTCGTTAATGTAGAAGAAGCATTCATTGCTTACATCTGCTGACTTACAGAAAGAAAGGTATGAGAGAGAGAGAGAGAGAGAGAGAGAGAGAAAGAGAGAGAGAGAGAGAGAGACAGCTAAGACTGGTTCTGGCTCTCAGCTCTCATTTATGTGTTTCTCTAATGGAGGCAGGCGAGATCCTTGTGTTAAGTAGCTGTCCCTTTAGCCAGGGTGTCTGTAAACTGCTTTCTCTCTTTCACACACACACACACACACACACACACACACACACACACAGTACCTCTTGGCCCTAGTCTCACTGCTGAATCACTGGTTGCATTTCTGTAATTTTGATCATTTGTGTGTGTGTGTGTGTGTTTAGTATATTCTGTTACACACGAGCAATTTACCTGACTAAAGTACTTATTTGTCTGAGCAAAAGAAAAATAAACCAGACACAGAAACACACACACACACACACACTTATGACACTCATATGACTGATGAATGCAGTCACTGGTTGCATCTGCATCTGCATTTGCCTAAACCCTTGGTCACCTTGTTTATAGTACATTGATCATTTGTTGAGTGTGTGTGAGGGTGAGGTTGAGTGAGGGTGTTTTACCTAAGGCTATTGGATATTGTGCAAACAGTCAATAAGCCTCACTTGACTTGAACCTAACATCCTGGACTACACACACACACACACACACACACACAGTACCTCTTGGCTGCATCTGCATTTGTCTAAACACTTTGTTTATTGTACTTTTTAAAAAACTATTAAAACTATTAACTATTATTTTGTTCATTTGTTGTGTGTGTGTGTGTTACACATGAGTAATTTACCTGAGCCTCGCTTTAAGCATTTAAGTACTTAATTATGACAAATAACCCTAGCTTGACTTGACCCTGACAGCTTGATTTTCTCTGTCTCTCACACATACACAAACTGACACACACACACACACACACACACAAACATACCCCCCCACACACACACACACAAAACCACAAACAAATATGTGCTCACATGCACTTGCAAATATGTTCACACACACACACACACACATACACACACAGAGCGAGAGTTTAGTGGTGTTTAGTAATTGAGAGTGAGCAGAAGTAAGTAGTAATGGATGGTGGATGAGGGTCTCTTAGAACTCTAAGCTTCTTTCACTCTTAACACACTTAACCCTGCAAAGCTCATCAGCAGCAGCATACAACTTAGACACACACACACACGTAAAAGCAGGTGATCATTGTAAGAAGAGAAGTGAGACTGTACTCTTAGAGAGTGTGATTATGCAAGTGTGAGTGTTTGTAGAGGAGAGGGGAGTGGGAGGAGTGTGAGTCGAGGCTATTTTTAGATCGGCTGTGAATCCATGTGTAATTGTGGGTGTAATTGTAAGTTTGAGTTGCAGAGATATCAGCTGTATATCTGTAGTAACTCTGTTTTAGACTAAATGCGATACATAAACCTCTCAAAACAGTTAGAACTCCTGTTTCTGTTCTCTTGATTGATCATTTAGCACAGTTT
The DNA here is from genome assembly GCF_019097595.1 of Hemibagrus wyckioides. Taxonomy (NCBI): domain Eukaryota; kingdom Metazoa; phylum Chordata; class Actinopteri; order Siluriformes; family Bagridae; genus Hemibagrus; species Hemibagrus wyckioides. Next base: position 20,204,223 of record NC_080714.1, on the reverse strand, counting down.
CAATTCTTAAAACGTTTAGTTTACATATTTCTTTACTTTGCAAGTAACACATAATAGCCTCCTAACACATTGTTATACCGGCCTTTTATTGACCTTATGTCTTCCTCATAATTCAACTTGTTTGGGTTTGTATTTGTGATGTCAACTTTACTTGAATATGGTGGCGGCCGGTCAATAGGGGGCTCTGGGGCACCGCCCACTAAAGTTAGCCAGAAAGTTAAAGTTAAAGCTACTTTAACACGTTAACAAAAATGATATATTTTAATAACAAAATAAAATCATTTAGTCGTACTATTCCACTGTTAAAAAAAATTAAAACTGTATTTTATTCTTGTGTGTGTGTGGGGCGCCGGACAAACAAGTGTGTGTGTGTGTAGGTCCGTAAACTTTTGAAAAGCATGTGACTTGAGGCTGAACTCTGATTGGCATGTTTCAAATTTTTCTTGGGGCGCAGAACTCCACGCCCCAAACCTACCACTTTTATTGTTAGCGAATCAATATTGTTTTTATATATTTGGCCTCATGGGATTGGACCATTCTTAACGAGTCTCATTACCGCTCAGCAGATGGTCAATTAACGGGCAGGTACTGATTAATGTGGAAGCAAGCGAAATGTCTCGAGATGAAAGAAAATTCGGTTCTATCTTTATAAAAATACCCTTTCACAAGGCGTCCGGATGAAGAAAAGAAAAGAATCAAGGAGCTTGGAGCAGATCGACTCAATTTGCAAATTCAGCAGCAGTCAAGTGATGGCAGTCGAGCTTACATTCGGTGCTTTTCCAGCACTTATTATTGAAAACATTGACCATGCTGTCAATGGAGAAGAGGCTGGTGACTGAGATGACTGACTTTAACCAGAAGGTCATTGAGAAATTGGCAAGCCAGAAAGAAAGGAGGCCTGTGATTTCCAGTTTGTATTTGTGTCTTTTTTTAATGATTAATGGGTATTTAAAGTCCTGCATTACTAACAGTTTGATTTTAAGTTTAAGTTTGCGCCCATAAAAAAATTATTTATATATCACCAGCCGCCACTGCTTGAATGCATTTACACTGCTGGAAACGGAATAAACAAAGAGCATCACTACATATGCATAGCACAGAAAACAGTCCTTCCAGCATTTTGTGGAGCTTTTTTTTGTGATTGCTGTGGCCATAAATGCTTGACTTTTGTTCAAAATTTTTTGTGCTTTTTTTCCAAGAAAACTACTGAAATGAGCAAACTTGCATGCACATAATTCTACGACAGCTTTTGTGAGGTTGTTTTTACTTCTGTTCAATTCAACTGTATTTAATTTGGTTGGGGTGCCCAAACTTTTGCACACAGCTGCATTTGTTTATTTATGTATGGTGCATATATTATTGGTCATCCTTCAAGGTGGTGCCACTGCAATTCCAAGCTTTCCAGCTCTCTGATTCATATTTTCTCCTCCATTGCTGCTCTTGTGCCCTATAGGACGTCACACTGTACCTGGCATCACAGCAATATCAAATGTTAAGAGACTACGGCATTTAGGGAATAACTATATTTCAATTTCATATAAGACATTTTCCAAGCAACTCAAAATTGGATTTGTCTCATTTTTATGTAGCGTATTCTTCAGCACTATGTATAAAAGAGAGAAAAGATTGTTTTTGATAGATGATCAAATAACGCAGTGCTGGGTTGTGCAGTAACTTTCGGATCTGCTCTGTAGTAAAGTGTTACCCAGTGGATGAATGAATGCAGCAGTAAACCATGAAAACAAAATGTCTTTAAATGTTTTGCCCTCAACAATTTGCATTTTCATTTGAAAGCCTGCAGTGAAATCAGCACCACCCTGCCGAGTGATGAAAAGAACCGGATAATTAGAAATTAAGATAAGAGCATGGACTCTGTCCTTCTGGGAGATGACAGCTATAGAACGGTGTTTTCTCTCTTTGTGTCTCTCTCTCTCTCTGACTCTGTCTTTCTGTCTGTCTCTCTCTCTCTGTCTCCCTCTATTTCTCTCTGTCTCTCTCTGATTTTCTCTCCCTCTCTCTGTCTCTCTCTCCGTCTCCCTTTATCTTTCTCTGTTGCTCTCTCCGTCTCCCTCTCCCTCACTCTCTCTCTCTTCCTGTCTCTCTCTGTCTTTCTCTCCCTCTCTCTCTCCACCGCTCTGTCTCTCTATCTGTCTCCCTCTGTCTCCCTATTTCTCTCTCTCTCTCTCTCTCTCTCTCTCTCTCTGTGTCTCTCTCTCTCTCTCTCTCTGTCGTTCCCTGTTCTGCATGCTTGCTGCTGTTCCAGCGCACTGTATGTGAATAATGCATGTGTAAAGAGGGTCAAGCTTGTCAGCTTCACGTAGGCCTTTATCTGATCTATCCCACAGCTGGTTAGGCAGCAAAAGCCAGTAAGTGTGTCACACTGTGTATGGGTGTGTATCTCAGAATCTGGCTTCAGTCACAGAGCTTTCGTTTCATTAAAGCATTGGGGGTTAAAGAGCTAGTGTCCTTATGTCTGGTTAATGCTTCTTCTGTAGTGCTTCTGAGACCTGACAAATACAAACTACGTCAAAGCCTTGATTTGAGCGCTCCTGATGCTTCAAAGCAGTAGCAGGGTCTTTAACTGTCCATCAAATCACAGACAAGTATAATGACAGCACTTTGACTGAGATGAGAAGGAAAATCTAATGCACTTGTGTCATGTGTGCACTTGCAAAATATAATATTGTAGTACACTACTACTCAACATTTTCACACGATCTAGAATTCACACCAGATCCGTAGCGTAGCCCGCATTCAGCACCCGCCTCTGTACAGCAAGCATAGGCTCGCGCCTCACTGAAGCACTGCTTAACATGTACGCTTCTCTGCTACAAGAATTCAAGGCTTATCTTTCTGAAATGATTGAGAAACACATCACGAATTAGAATTTAGTGTGATTCAGTGATTGACTCCAAATCCCGAAATGTATCTACCAGTATAGAGTGGGAAGGAAATGACGAATTGCGTTGTGCAGAGTGTCAGTGAAGTAAATGAGTCTTTATGGACTCCTCAGAGATTTGTGAGATGGACATGTCCGTGTTGAGGAGTCCGACGGCCTGAGGGAAAAAGCTCATTTTAGCTACTGTTTAACAAATTGTGTTAATGTAACTCAATTCAGTCATGTAGAAAAAAAGCATTTTAATGAAGTGAATTCAATTAGCTGTATCTTCAGTGTTCTTTAAAAGAAGGCCTTAAACACTGCTTTAATAAAAACAAAACAAAACAACAGAACCATTACACAGACTGGAATTAAAAGCAACTCCAACAGACCATCTAGATAAAACTAGGAAATACAGTAGAGTTTCATTTTCTTTGTTCATTCATTAGATCAAAATGGAGAATATGTTAAACAATGAAACAGCACAATGTTTATCTCCAGTCGTCAACAATATGCTACTTGAATTATGTATCTTTGTATTATGGACCTAAAAAAGTTACAAAGATACATGCTAAACATGTTTGAGGAGGAGAGACACGCTGTCAGAGCTCCCGCCAGTTCCCGCCAGCTATTTATTCACACGTCATAACTGGCGAGTCACAGAGAAAGTGGGCAGGCAGAAGCTATGAAGTGCTTTTCTGATGCTTGGAAGGCTTCAGAAGCCAGATCGGAGGAGGTTTATTCTCTGATCTGAGTGCAGGCTTTCTGCATGCACTGTACTCTTGAGAGTCAGAATGGCAGTAAAAACAGTTGTTGTGAGATCATGAAGGCATCAGACCTTCATCTCATGCATGGCATCAGAGGAAGATCAATAATAAGCCATAGAAAATTAGCATATTTGGATATGTACGTGCATTTGTGCCTTAGTGTGTGGGAGTATTAAGGATGTCAAAGTCCTGTAATTAGATTTTAATTGGGTATTTACACTGAGTATACAGTAAATATAAAGAGTATTTGAATAATCTGAATATTATTTAGCTTTGCTTTCACACACAGAATAAACAGCAGTACCACTGCACTGTGAGTTTGTATTTCATAAAATTGAAGTGTTGCTTTCACAAGTAGGCACAAAAAGTCAAAATCAAAACTTTTTCATAAACCATAATGTTTCTGATTTCGTATTTATTACCTAAAGCTACCTATAATAAAAGCTTATATTGGAAGTAACAGAGTTTGCTCCTTTACCTAGTACTAGGTAACAGTCATGACAGTCATGTTGATGTCTTTATTTTCACAACTTCTGTAAAAACCGAGTTGACGGCAGCCGATAATTACCTCCCCAGAGTCCTGAACACTTTGAGTGGTTCAAAACCAAGAACCTGAATGTGTTAGTATGTCCCAGTCAATACCCAGAGCTGGAATCTGTGACTAGACTTGAAAATTGATCTTTATCAATAGTCACCATCCAATCTGACAGAGCATGAGCAATTCTGCCAAGAGATATGGGCAGAAAAATAGAATCACTACGAGTTTGTTATTAGCAAAGATAATCCGCTGTTTAGAGCTTTTTCCCGAACACATTCTATATGATTTTCAGAGCCTAGAGTATTGCTGTTAATCAATAGTGATCAATAATATATGAATACATAAATAGCCGTAGTTTCTGGATCCAGATGTGCAAAGCTGAAAGAGATATGTCCTGGAAGACCTGCAGCTGGAATTGCAGGCACAGGTGGTTCTACCAAGTATTGCTCTGGGGGTGAATATTTTTCTATACTTTTACTTTTCTTTGTTTAAATTTATTTTTCTGGTGTTTGTGTCATTAAAAATGTTTCAACTTCAAACCATTGTTTGTCAGACACATTTTCTAAAACCTAAAATCCCAAATAAGTCCATTTAGCTTATAACACTACAACTTGTGGAAAAGTTGAAGGGGTGGGGGTTAAATACTTATGCACACCATTGTACATGATTCAGAAAAATTCCACTGGGATTCAGCCACAGAAAGAAAAGTGAATCTAATAAGTGTTTGTTAGAAACTGTAGGCTGCATTCACGCAATATTGTATTAGTGTCCTAGGAATTATATTTATCTATTTTACACAAAGTACATAATAAATTAGCGGCACACACAGCTACTTCCCCAAATTTCTGCGATATACTTTACATATTTAAACATTCGAGAAATTTTAAAAGTCTATACCACAAAATAATTAATATTCACAAACAGTTTGTACAAATTTACTGATCTTTCTCCCCAAAATAAAATAAAAAAAAGTATATGTTGATGTGCTCACTGTGCAGATATTCACACAGGTACCTTTGGATAAAATGCAATAGTCGTCAGGGTTTATATGCTAATGATTGCTCTGGCTGTAGAGGAAATGGCGCAGTTACACCAGGAATCTTCTGATCTTCTTACTGCCTCACGTCACTCCGCTTACTGCAGTGCAGAGTCAGAAACTGCCAAAACCCACAGTCTCACACAGAATCTTTTTGTGTGCTGTGATCACACAGAACACCAACACGGTCCGTATGGTATTCAACTAACATTTGTAAAGGTCTGATTACATAAATGTCCTTGCTTACAAAACTCTTTATACGCAACGAACATGACAGAAAGGTGACAAGAGCTACTGAACCATTACTGATTAGTTTGAAGTGTTTTGTTTTGTAGTGGAGCTTCAGGTTACTATTCTGGATTATTGTCACAGGCGCTGAAGAGATGAGAAACATCCATTAGACTTAATGTGGAGAGGGGGAAAAAATGGATTCTTCTCTGTTCGTCTTTAAACATTCCGTTAATGAATTCTTTTATGTTAGTTGTGTAAATAAAATTAAAAAATCTACTGTACAAACTCTCCCTCTTTCTAGCCCTGTAGCTAATTTCTGATCCACTGAACTGCCGTGAGCTATATACTTTGCATAAATGCATGTGATTGAATAAGCTGCAACAGAGAATCTGCTACAATCTAGAGTTACTGAACTACAGCCATTTTATACACATATCAACTCTGCTACAGTATTTTTCCATGCCACTGAAATACATAACCACTTACTTTGCTACAAAAAAATTCTCTAATTGAGAATATTTACTTTTTATAACATATTAGAATAAGCACACATACTGTATACACCGATCAGGCATAACATTACGAGCACAGACAGGTGAAGTGAATAACACTGATGATCTCCTCATCATGGCACCTGTTAGTGGGTGGGATATATTAGGCAGCAAGTGAACATTTTGTCCTCAAAGTTGATGTGTTAGAAGCAGGAAAAATGGGCATGCGTAAGGATTTCAGCGAGTTTGACAAGGGCCAAATTGTCATGGCTAGGCGACTGGATCAGAGCATCTCCAAAACTGCAGCTCTTGTGGGGTGTTCCCGGTCTGCAGTGGTCAGTATCTATCAAAAGTGGTCCAAGGAAGGAACAGTAGTGAACTGGTGACTGGGCCATGGACAGCGAAGGCTCACTGATGCACATGAGGAGTGAAGGCTGGTCCGTGTGGTCCGATCCGTGGTGGTCATAATGTTATGCCTGATCGGTGTATACTGTAGCTACTTTCAGTCATGTTGCTGGTATAGAAACTGAATCACCATTTTCTGACCAATCAGATTTGAAAATTCCTTAGTATTAGAATATATTAATAATAAACAGAATCCTACTTTGTCAGCATTATTATGTTTAGCTAATCTCACATTATTGCATTTAATTATGTTTAATTAATTGAGGAGGCAAAATTGAAAACACAAATAAAATATGATTCACTTTACAGCCCTTACCAAAGCTAAATGATAATAGCTTAAAATAATTGATGTTCTAGTGAGACATGAACCCAGTGTGCATTTTTGTTTTCTGAAAACGAATATTCTATTGCTCTAAATGCTTAAATCCAATGACTTCAAATACATTTTACAAAAGCTTTACAAAGCAAGCAGCTTGCCGTTTTAAGAATCCTGGTGTTCAGATGGCTCTGCTTTTTATGCTTCCTCCTCCACTTTCATATATTTCCATCAAAGCTGTTTTGTGTGTGTGTCTGCGTGTGTGTGTGTGTGTGTGTGTGTGCCTATACATTAGTGCTGGAATTGTTTATAACTTTACTATGGATCTAAATACTCTTGAAGGTATTTTTTGTGTATGACTGCCTTGATAAGTCAAGCTAAGTGGAAAGCCGTATGAAAATTGAATGCATTTACATATAAAATATAGCGTGCGAGGGCATTTATAGCTTTGGCAGTGCATCTGCATGTCCTAAAGCAGGTGAGGTTAAAGTCTCAGCTTGTACTGCGGTGGATCTAGTGATGTAGAGAGCAGCAGCGGGGATGGAAACTGACATGCTTTATCACAAGCAAACAGAGAGAACACAGTGCTCCTTTTCCTAAAATGGTCAACTCAACTACAATCAGATGAAACAGAGAAGGAGAGTCAGTGGATAACCATACAAACACATCACACTAATCCCTATAGCAGGGAGAGAGCAAAAAAAATCAACAGCAAACGTAAGAGCAAAGCAAAAGCACTTTTTACATTAAATGCTGGGGTGGGGGGGGGGTTGTAGGTGGAAAGGAAGATTGTTGAGATAAAAAACTGACATCAGAATTTCTAAACTTAATCAGATTCCCACTCTATTCATCTAATGGAGCAGACGGCCCAGAGTGCACACTTTGAGCTTCTTATCCTTTATCATCAATTTCAGTGCGCATCAGCACACCCACTTCAGTAACCTCACAGCAGACTGGGAGGTGATAAAACCAGCAGTAGGTGTAATGAGGGCCATCAGAGAAACATCAAGGTGAGACAGGGGGAGTCTTAGCCCTGCGGGGGATAACCTGATAACCTTTACATCCTTCACATTGCACTGAAAAAGGTGATGTGCTGGCTTTACTTCATTCGAACCTCAGCATTATTCTAATGGTCCAGCACTTATAACAGTGGACATTGTAACAAATCAGCTTTTTAGAAATATATGAATTCGGGATGTAAATTATACATTTCTCATAAATTTCCATAATGAGCAAGACAGAGGTGTGTTGGAAGGAAAAACGTTATATGAGGAAGAAACTTTGAGATGAACCAGACTCAAAAGGGATCCTCATCTGGGAGACAGTAAACAGTGTGATTATAAATCATTTCCTTTCTGTAATTGTGTACTATATGGACAAATAGAGCAATTGTGTAACCAGGAGATTCATTAGAGCAATCATGGAGTCTAGCTTGTTGAAGTTATTAACTGTCCACTGATGACTTGAGAGCAGAACTGTTCATGGAAATTGCAGTCCAAAGCAATCGTTACGGTTTGTAAATGATACCATCCACAACTGATGTATCTGTCCATGTGGGGTCATCCTGAGCAGCAGAGAGAGGCTTCTGAGTGAAGAGATCTCTAACAAAAAGTAGGGTATCAGGATGATTCAGGCAGGTCAGGAGAGCAGTAGGGGGCAGGATCACTGATATCTCAGGACAAGTAGAACCTGCTGATAATGCTGTTCACAGTGCTCCATTGCCTAGAAAGTCTAGACCTCCTGGTCACGAAATATCCTTGAAATATACTTCAAACAGAAAGGAAACTATTGAAGAAAAACAATTTTCTGATATTGAACCATGCTGTAACCTTTCTGTGACCTTGACCTGTTAGGATCGATTTCAAAACGAAATAATTTAAGTTGCTGGTTATGATAAATCCATAAATCCATAGAAATCCTACAAACATTCAACTACTTATTCTTAAGGTACTGTGATACTAACGAGAGACTCAGACGAACAGACTGCTAGCAAAACTAGTCTGAAAATATTCCTAGTTTTCCTGAACATGAGTGTGTAAGTCACATGTCTGACAAACAAAAAGAAAACTAAAGCGGAAAAAAAGTATTTTAGACATTTAACCTTGCTGTGACCTTGACCTAGTTTGGATCTATTCTAAAATCAAATCAGTTAATCTGCTATTTCTAGTTAATCATACAGTATAAATCCTACACACGTTTAATGACTTGTTCTTGAGATGCATTAAAGAGAATCTCCCAAATGATGTACTATACACTATGCACTTACATTATTCACTATGTACTCTACTGTCTAAGGTGTGAATTATAGAAAGGTTGTATCGTCTCAAATAGAAAACAACAAGTTTGTTTTGTTTTTTTACTGACTGGAGTTATAATCCTTCTTCCGGTCAGTGGCAGAATACAGTGAATTAAAAAAATAAAATATAAATAAAAAAATAAATCACCTGACCTGAGTTAATTTAAAAAGCACCTGGTAGCCCTGCCCCTCTTTCATTAAGTAAGCAAAGCTGCAAGCATATAGAGTATACGCGGTGTCCAACATTCCACACTTCATTTTTCCGGGTGAATAAGTGCATCATCCGGGTTACTTGAAGCGCACTTCTTCCTGTTGGAGCTCTCAGTATGAACACACAACTCACACTACCTATACTGCAAAATGACATAGAATAGTACATAAATATGCAATTCTAGATGTGTCTTAGGAATATTAGCTAAAACAGCAGAATCAGAAATTAACCAAGCGCTCTGTAACAACCCAGCAGGGTTTCACTCCTTTCAGCCCTCATTAAAGCAAATTATTTTATTAAACCAACCTGACACAGAATAGCATGGACACTCAACCCTGATTAATTAATTGGTTTGTTGCTAAGAGCAACTAATACCTCTAATGTAAACACTTAGGAAGCAAGTAAACACAATAAATGCTGTGTATGTTATGAGTTAGAATTAGAGACTCACCAGGGGAGGAAAAAAAAAAAAAAGCTTCTGCAGCCACCTTATTTTATAGACAGCAAACACACATCACTGGGTACTCAAACTCTTTTCCTGATTAGGCAGTTAAACGTTGCATGGCGTTCTTATTGTTCAGCCAAAAAGAATAATCCTATCATATGAAGAGATTTGAAAGAAGCAATAGAAGTGCAGTCACATACAGACTGGGGTAGTTTATACAGCCCGGGGGTAATGGCACTAAAGGACCTTCATCTAAGCACAGCATGCAAGCCTGCTGTAGGTTTCTGTAAGCACACCGCTGCCACAGGACCTCAGGGTATAAGATGGGATGTAAGGATGGAGCACAGAATT
>NC_080714.1:19884258-19889258 GCF_019097595.1 Hemibagrus wyckioides | reverse complement strand
CAGACTGTTTTTACAAACATTTGTGAAAGAATGGGTCGCTCTCAGGAGCTCAGTGAATTCCAGCGTGGAACTGTGATAGGATGCCACCTGTGCAACAAATCCAGTCGTGAAATTTCCTCGCTCCTAAATATTCCACAGTCAACTGTCAGCTGTATTATAAGAACGTGGAAGTGTTTGGGAACGACAGCAACTCAGCCACGAAGTGGTAGGCCACGTAAACTGACGGAGCGGGGTCAGCGGATGCTGAGGCGCATAGTGTGAAGAGGTCGCCAACTTTCTGCAGAGTCAATCGCTACAGACCTCCAAACTTCATGTGGCCTTCAGATTAGCTCAAGAACAGTGCGCAGAGAGCTTCATGGAATGGGTTTCCATGGCCGAGCAGCTGCATCCAAGCCATACATCACCAAGTGCAATGCAAAGCGTCGGATGCAGTGGTGTAAAGCACGCCGCCACTGGACTCTAGAGCAGTGGAGACGCGTTCTCTGGAGTGAAGAATCACGCTTCTCCATCTGGCAATCTGATGGACGAGTCTGGGTTTGGCGGTTGCCAGGAGAACGGTACTTGTCTGACTGCATTGTGCCAAGTGTAAAGTTTGGTGGAGGGGGGATTATGGTGTGGGGTTGTTTTTCAGGAGCTGGGCTCGGCCCCTTAGTTCCAGTGAAAGGAACTCTGAATGCTTCAGCATACCAAGACATTTTGGACAATTCCATGCTCCCAACTTTGTGGGAACAGTTTGGAGCTGGCCCCTTCCTCTTCCAACATGACTGTGCACCAGTGACCAAAGCAAGGTCCATAAAGACATGGATGACAGGGTCTGGTGTGGATGAACTTGACTGGCCTGCACAGAGTCCTGACCTCAACCCGATAGAACACCTTTGGGATGAATTAGAGCGGAGACTGAGAGCCAGGCCTTCTCGTCCAACATCAGTGTTTGACCTCACAAATGCGCTTCTGGAAGAATGGTCAAAAATTCCCATAAACACACTCCTAAACCTTGTGGACAGCCTTCCCAGAAGAGTTGAAGCTGTTATAGCTGCAAAGGGTGGACCGACATCATATTGAACCCTATGGATTAGGAATGGGATGTCACTTAAGTTCATATGTGAGTCAAGGCAGGTGAGCGAATACTTTTGGCAATATAGTGTATATATATATGTATGTATGTATGTATGTATGTATATATATATATATATATATATATATATATATATATATATATATATATATATGTACACAGATCAGGCATAACATTATGAACAGTGACAGGTGAAGTGAATAAGACTGATCATGTCCTCATCATGGCACCTGTTAGTGGGTGGGATATATTAGGAAGCAAGTGAACATTTTGTCCTCAAAGTTGATGTGTTAGAAGCAGGAAAAATGGACAAGCGTAAGGATTTGAGCGAGTTTGACGAAGGACCAAATTATGATGGCTAGACGACTGGATCAGAGCATCTCCAAAACTGCAGGTCTTGTGGGGTGTTCCCGGTCTGCAGTGGTCAGTATCTATCAAAATCGGTCCGAAAAAGGAACAGTGGTGAACCGGCGACAGGGTCATGGACGGTCAAGACTCACACGTGGGGATAGAAGGCTGGCCCGTGTGATCCGATCTAACAGACGAGTTACTGTTGCTCAGATTGCTGAAGACATTAACGCTGGTTCTGATAAAGAGGTGTCAGAATACACAGTGCATGATGGGTCAGGGATGTTTTGGTGGCAAAAGGGGGACCAACACAATATTAGGCAGGTGATCATAATGTTCAGTGTGATTAGAATGTATTCACATCCTGTACTTTACAATATGGTAATAGTCTCACTTCCCTACTTCTTGCAAAACATACAGGCTAGAACACAAACATGCCCTGACTAAACCATACAACAACAACAAAAAATAGGACACAAAAGGTTTGATGGAATAATAAATGTATTCTTGTTCATTTTCCAAATGTCAGGGAAAATTGGGCCACTCCAAATAAGTAAACAATACATAAAGAAGCAATGTCTGAATACAACATGGAATGAGGAGAGAGAAGAAAGAAGAGACTTTCTGTATAAAGACATACAAAATCAAATCGATCCATCTTTCTTCCGGACACAGGAGGATATACTGCTAGAGGAAAAGGAAAGTCAGAGATGGCAGGAGAGATCTGTGTGCATACACAAAGTTTAAGAGCACAGGTGGGTTGCTTTCTCGCGCGTCAGTCTCTGTCACAGGTGCATGAAATGCAGAATACAGTACAGCGATGACGTCAGTTAATGTTGTTCCTTGAGCACTTGGCAAAAGTGTGTGTGTCTGTGTGTGTGACTCATAACAGCAGACAGCCGCTTCTCTTCTTGCGCTTGCGGACCTGCAGGGCTGCCCTGGTGGCCATCTCGAACACCTCCCGCACACCCTCTTTAGTTTTAGCAGAGCACTCCAGATAACCAAAAGCGCTGATCCTGTTAGCCATATCTCTGCCTTCCTCCGGCTTCACTGGCTCCTGAACACACACCACACATAAAATAAAATCATTGGCCAATTGTGATGAAAGAAGAAGAAAATGCTCCAGGATATGTGGTTTGTGAAACATAATCAACTCTGGGGAAAAGCTGTATATCCTCTCATAAACATAATTCAAATTTTAATTATCTATCATCATTGTACTGAATAAAAATAGCAAGTGTCCTTAATGTTGTCAACTTTTAACCAGAGATATTGATTGGAGCTAGAAGGGAATTACACTGTGGATGCATAGTACATGTATGGCTCACATTTACATACTAAACATGTACGTAATATAACAGACGATCAGTGTCGGAATTCAGCAATTTGTAATAAAAAATATTTTACATCCATCCTAAATGGATGCGCGCACACACACACACACACACACACACACACACGCGCGCGTAAAGCATAATGCAACTCCTTAGAGGATAAGTAAACAGGAAACAGCTGCATGTCCACTTCCTATGATAGGCGTTGCAGACAGGAAGTGTTTTGTCTCCATCAGAATGGAAGACAATCTGCCATCATTCAGAAATTACTAGCCATTATTGCCATGACAACATGCAAACACACACACACACACACACACAATGTACCTGCTTCATCTTGGCTAGCTCTCTGCGAGTGTGTTCATCATTGCGCAGGTCTTTCTTGTTCCCCACCAGGATGATGGGAACATTAGGACAGAAATGCTTCACCTCTGGTGTCCACTTCTCCGGAATGTTCTCTGCGTGGGCACACAACACACTGTTAATGCCAGCACTCAACGGCTCTACCTAAGACCTTTTACACATTGTATATAGATAGAACGTAGAGCAAGCGTCGCTTTAAAAAGGAGTTAAGTAACTCTGTGAGAATTATTTTTTTATTTATTAATTCATCAAATCATTATCCACCGATACATTGAGTGCATTAATATTGTATAGGTAGAACTATTGTCATACCATAAGGCCCAACATGTAGGTATTACTCTACCATGCTACAGGCAAGTATGTGCATGTGTGTGCATCCCCAGAGTATAATTATAGTGCAATGGGATAAAAAAATAAATATAAATAAATAAATAATAATAAAACCACACTCTAAATAAATTAATAAATAAATTAAATGTAAAAAAAAGTATTTATTAATTAATTAAAAATAAATACAAATAAGTAAGTGGTACTGATTAACACTTGCAGTTGCAAGCATGTGTTATAACTCTGCAACTGCATATATGAGAGCACATCATAACAGCCTGCTTGGACACTTGGATAGGTGTGTGCCTTCATCTCTGTATGCAATGTGACATATGTACACTAGGGGGCAGTGTCAAGCACACCAAAGCAAAACGCGAAAAGAAGATCAATAATGAATAGAATACATCATGGCTGTAACTTTGTACTGAAACAAAGGGAAAACTTGCTTGATCGATTAAAATCCCAAAGTCAAAAAGTTTAATAGTTTATTTACTCGTCTGTATCTAGTGTTATTATAGCACACTGTGTTTAAACACAGAACGGTGAATACCCTACTATCATTTTAAAATAGAATTCCACATTGCGTCATTGTGTAAATTCTACATTATTTTAAAATGCAAGGTCTGCGTTGTCATTCGTCTTTGTATTTTTCTTTTGCGCTGTGAACATCTGGCCCCAAGTGATGACCCCTGGTGTGACGTGGTGGTGTGAAGTACCTAAACTGTCAGGACTGTCTATGGAGAAACACATGAGGATGACGTCTGTGTCTGGATAGGACAATGGCCTCAACCTATCATAGTCCTCCTGTCCTGCTGTGTCCCATAAAGCCAGCTCGACCTGAGAGAGAGAGAGAGAGAGAGAGAATCACTTCATAAATTAATATGAAATAAATAAATATTCTTTTCCTTTTCATGTCATTTGTTCCCCACCCAAGTACAACAGAAGACCTTCTCCACTGCCTAATCTACAAGCAGCTCCATCACCAAAGAGCTGACATTTCTGGGCTGAAAAAATCAGTTTAGTAAGTTCACAGTAGCTGTGAAAAAATATTAAATGAAATTCGATATGAATTCTATATGATCTATACTGCAAATGTTAATAAATGGATTAATGCCAGGGTTTATGATGTGCATCCTTTAAGTGGGAGGAGCTATAGAAATAGTTCTGTCTATGAGGATATGCAGTCAGTGGGCACTTTATAGGAAAACACTACACTAATACTAATTCGGGTCGTCCATTCCCCCAAAACAGCCTCAATTCTTTGTGGCATGAAGATGTTGGAAACTTTCCTTTGAGATGCTGGTCCATGTTGACATGATTGCATCACACAATTTCTGAAAAAAAAAATATTCAGGTGGATTTTCGTTCTGCGAATCTCTGCTTCTTACCACATCCCAAAGGTGTTCTACTTCCTGTCAGCTCAAACCAGTCTGGCCAGTCTCTTTCATCTCTTATATCAACAAGGCGGGAACAACTGCAGAACTGCTGCTCACTCGATGTTTTTTACTCTATTGCACCATTCTCAGACTCTCTAGAGTTTTACATGAAAATCA